>NC_056733.1:91595927-91813427 GCF_019279795.1 Protopterus annectens
ACTGCTACCCCTGCTTCGAACAATATAGCAAATGGCACTCTTCTGGGTGTGGCAAAGGTATACAAGACAGTGTATAGCATTAACTCTATCTTTACTGGCTCACAGTTTAGCAGAATTGTTCTCCTTCTGTGTGGAGTCTGCATGTCCTCCCTGCGGTTGAGTGACGTTTAAAGACATGCAGGTATGTGCATGTGTGAATGAGTGTGCCTTCTTTGAAGGTTGGGCATCAGACTGGCAACTTGGCACCGTAAAAAAATCCGTTGCCAATCATTAGAGGACTGGAGTTCCACTGTGGTGACCCCTAACCGGGAAAAGCCGAAAGACATTAGTTTTATTACACTTATTACACTAAAGACATCCATATTAATTTTGTTTATTATGGCAATCAACCCATCTCACATGTCACAGTTCTGCTGTGCAAATTATTTCTATGTGGACCTTGCAGCTCATAAACCCAGAATTCATACTTGTCCTTCCACTCAGGCATGACTAGAAATCTACCAATGCACTTGAGTTCATGCCAGAGCTGTATGTTTCCATTTATGCTTTCTCTAACTGCAGATACTTCAAGATGTGTCTTTAAGTAGTATCTGACATCCCAGTAGCATCATTCTCTGTATCTAACTTAAAGCTTAATGGGGTTCCATGTACTGGGAGTCTGACTTGCCAGTCTGCTTCAGTGTTTGGCATGGCAGTTACTACACCCAGAAGAAATGCTTTCTGAGCACTTTTCTCAGTGTTATTCTCAATGACAACTTCTTTCACTGGCTTAATTTTATAAATGTCAGCAAAATGTCCCCTCTTGTTGCTTCTCTTGCACTTTCTGCAATGTGCAGCACATTACTCTGACGCAGTTTGGAAACAGTTACATCTCATATATTTGTCAAATTTGTATTCAGTCTGCTTCTCATGTATATGGATCATGCCGTTTACTGAATGCACTTTCATTTTTCCTCACACACACATCTCAAGCAATTCATATTTTTTACAAAGTTAAATTCACTTCAGACTGTAACTTTTACGGTAATTCAGTATTAGCCAGCCCAGTCACAAGTCAGCTCAAATTTCCAAATTTGTTTTTTTTTTTGCCATACTCTACAGTTTTTGAACAGTTTATAAAAGCACCTGACAAAAGCTTCAGCAGACTCTCCTTGCTTGAATGTCTGTAAGAACATGCCTATTCATGAATACTATTTATTTTTTGGCACAAAATATTAATTGAGCTTAATTATTAATGACTCACATGTAAAATTCTGGCCCTCAGTGAACACACACACACACACACACACATGTATAAATATATATATATATATATATATATATATATATATATATATATATATATACGTACATACAGATATATAATATATGTAGGTATATTTATAGAAGAAAATTAGGAACAGTCTGTAAGATTTCTGGACAAAGATCGAGGAATGGCATGGAGAGGTAAGTGGTATTACTGTTTTTGAACTAACACTTGCAATGGTCAACCAGATAGGTTTTTGGCAATATTTCTAGATTTGTGATTTGTGCGAAGGATAGTTGATGAGAGGGAGAGAGAGAAAGAGAGAAAGAAAGAATGGTGCAGTAAGATGTGTTAATTAAGCTACAACCCATAAGTGGGTGTAGGTATGCCAGGATTTACCCACAGTTAGTGTGGTTTGATCACGAGGATGAAGCCCGAGGGTTATTGCTATTATATAATGACATAAGAAAAAAATTGCTTACCTTTCTTAAATAATGTTTTTGTATAACAGCTTTGTAGTGTTCCTCAGCCTGCTTCCTTGTTTACTGATATACGTCACATGCATATGGGACTTAAGTCCCCATGCATGCACAGTACATCACTACAGTGCAGGAGAAGCAATGGAGAAAAGTAAACCTCCATTCCTTTTTTTTTTTCTGTTGAGATTTTTACGAGGGACAGTGCTGAGAACGTACCTGATTTTTTCTGTATTTTGCACTGCCCCTCAGCATATTCCAATAGAAAGTCCAGCCACTGGAGTACCATTGAATGGCCGGGCTTTCTGTTGGTATATGCTTAATTTACAATGGGCACACTGGTTGGGGTGCCCAATCAGAGTGCTTGTTTTTGAATACAAATGAGCTGTCATTGTGTAATACCACTTTTACAATAATGCTGGCAGTGATCAATCAGATATTTTTGACAATATTTCTCTGGCTTTGATTTGTGTGTAGCAGCTTGATTGTGTTGACTGTGGTGGAGGTGAAATAATATTATAAAGCCATGGATATAACTGCTGAGTGGGAGTTGGGGTTGGCTGGATGAAAGTAAGTGACTCTCTCATTTCCTCAGTTTAAATACTCAGTATCTGGCTTTGCAGGTCTAGTGTGCATTTGTAAGAAGTGAGATGAACTACTTATCTGATCACCTGTTATACAAAGACAGATTAGACATAATTGCCATGGCTGTCTTTTACAGAGGAAAATGACTAACTTCCTGTCGCTGTTTGCTTATTATTTTGGTTTTATAGGACCAATGTGATTATGTGAAGCAATGTGCAATATTTTAATGCATGACAACTGTTTGTTTGGAACAAAGGTGAAATACATTACACCCCATCCTCTTTTATCAAAATCATATGTCTGAATTGTACATAGAAGTGACTACAACTGCTAGAAGGTAACTCATACTGTTGTCACTGTGTTTAACAGCCATCTCTCAAAAAAGGATAAATAGGTTCATAGGTGTATAAGTATATAATACGCTAACAACTACCAGGGCCGTTATAAGCTTAGTCATGCAACTAAACTCAACCCATTTGTGTTCCTATGTATTATGGGTGTTAATAAGGAGGAGGTATGGTAGTTAGGAAGTTTCTGGAGGCTATGTGGGGGGCTATGTTAGTGTGGGCATTACTGTCTGCCTCTGTGTATCAGAGACATGAGGCCAGACCCAGGATGAATTTCAGATTTCACATCCATTGGTCAAGGTTAAGCTTAAACAGGGTTATGGATGGACTGTGCTTCACATGGATGGGGAGCCTGTTCTACAGTATGAGGATCCTCTGAGACACACATCTGTCTCATCAACATGTCTTATTTATGTCACAAGCAAAATTTAAATCCTTGGATATAGTGGTTCTGATGCTGTTCATTTTGCAGATGTACAAAATGTCCATCAGAGCTGGATCCAAGGGTGCCTTATATGCCAGACATAGATCACCTGTCCATAGCTTGTATGACATTGAGTATAGTATATTTGTGACAGAATACACATACTTACAGAACCCCTGGGGGCTGGATCCCACCCCCACACCAAGGCTGTATAAGTGGATTTTGACATGGGCTCAGTAATAGACTCTGCCCTGAGCCCCACCTAGTCTAAACCTAGCTCTGCTCATAGGCGTTCACAGAAAGTCAAAGTACTTGTATAGGATGCTGGGATGATGTCAATATTCCTTCAATATTCCTCCCAAATGTCAGAGGTCACAATATCTAGTGTTGAGCTGGGGACAATGTGGTCATTTTCTTTAACTTTCCACACAAACTTCAAAGGGATGCATAACGGTTCACTACAGCTTTTATAGGAGCACTGTACTGTCTATACAAGTAACAAGTTGGAAACATCATTATAATATTTTTTTCCATTTTCCTCACATTCAGATATCAGATGCATATACAGGTGGGAGCCTTTTCACCTAGGGTGCTAATATACCTAACACTGGCCCTGCCGCCATCTGCCAGTGATTAGTCTCCCACTTTTTTTAAGTAGTCCTGCAAGAAAGCAAAGGCATCTTCTACTGTTACTTCCTTTAGGTATAGACCTGCTTCTAACAATTATGCTATATTCTCATTAACAAATGCTCTTGGCTGAGTTATTATCTTACAATACAAAGCAGTGACTAATGCATTTTCCCTGTTTTTTTAGCGTACTTCTTAGCATTCAAAATCATTTCTGGCTGCTTAACAGAAAGTAAAAAAGACATAGATGGTTGAATGTGTAAAAAATAACATCGCTTATTTATACTAAGTGATGAGACATTGTTTGAAAAGCTTCCTTACTTCTGAAACAAAGGTAAAGTTTGTCCTCCTCAAAAAAAGACAAAAAAGATTGTGAAGCATCTATAACAATGTTTTTAAAAGAATAGGCAAACTTGACTTCTTAGCCATCTTAAAGAGTTTTTTGGAAAGAGATTAACTCCATTGGTGTCAGGAGTAAACTGTCAAGAGTTTGTATATGGAAATGCCATTATGACTTTGGCTGCTACCTTTTTTCCTGAAGAATTTAAAATAAGATTTCTTGAGTATGCCACATTCCACATATTCTTTAGTGCCTAATTTTTACTTCACTAAATGAAACTTTCTTTTTCTTCCATTCAGTTTTTAAAAGGTGTCTAAAAGCAAGTGTCTCAGCTTCCTGATGTACGTCCAGATCATGGCATCCCAAGCGGTAATGACATCTGACATTGGTTTCTAAACATCTGTAGAACTGTATTTCATTCATTCAATGCTTTTGTGCACATCCAACCCCTACAGTGACTCTAGGACCAGCCACTACCATCCAGAGTTTACCAGGTAAGTAGGAAATGGAAGTAGATTGCCATACCATTGTATAGTATCACACACAGTTTTCTCTGTCTCTCTCTCTCTCTCTCACACATAGACACACACACACACACACACACACACAAACACTGTTAGAAAAATATGTATTAACATATGTGTGCAATGCTTATTTTAAATAAGGGAAGATTAACACGTTTTTATTCTATATGCAACATTAGTTCTATTTGAAACTGAAAACATGCTTTTCTGAAATTGTTCTTTCTGACACTGCAAGATGAACTCTGACCTAGTTTGCTAGCACAGCAAAATACATGTTTATGCCTTGGAAATGTACTGGAAAGCAGGTGATTTTCTGCTAGGTCAGGAAATTAAATAGAGAATAATAATAATTTCTGTAGATCCATTCATTATGGACAATAAGCTCTGTTCGTGCTAATGAAAAAGTGCACAAGCTGCAAGAACGTTAGATACTATAAACAATGAACTGCTTCAGAAATCTGTACTTGCATTGTGCTTAAATTAGCCATAGTACCTAGACTTGTAACATCACATAGCAAGAAAGGTATAACTGACCGGTGGTCGTCAAGGCCATCCTGTTTACTAAAAAAATATTTTTTAAACTTTTGAAGAGTCAGCTAGAAATGTGAGAAACATCTGTAAAGTAACAGAATTATGAACTGGTGATCTACTACGTCAGTCGTAGTGGGCAATGTCTTGAAAGAAAGGTATAATAACTGTGACACTTCCTGATTTAGTCAGACAAACTCTGTAACTGCATTTTTTGTCTCCTTGCACAAGAATAAAGATACCTGAACTGAACCTTATGCTTTTGGTCTTTTGAAGTATTTTTCTCTGACTTTTTTTTGGTCCTTTGGCGCCAGAAACCCTCGTTTAGCCTGGGATCAGATGGTCCAAGTGGCATGAAATTGCGCAGGGAAGATACCACATCGGATCTTCTTCATTGAAAGACCTCCGACTGAATTGTCTTGCAAAAGAGGCCAGCCACTTTTTTGATCTACGACTGAAGGCGGGTTCCATTTGAACAGTGAGTGACCAATCGCTGAGGCTCAGGTAAGGCAAATCTACTTTTTTTCTGTTTTAGATCAGGGACTTGATTGTATTTGTTCTGTGAGAATTTTTAAAATTCAGGGACAGAAATATTGCTATCTTGTCATAGATCAGGGAAACAGAATAAGTAGGCAGGTAGTCTGAAGAGACTGTAAACACTTGGTGGTACCACATTAAAAACAAAAGAGTTACGTAACATTTAAAAGGTTAGAACAAAATGGGTAATACGTGCACAAAAACGAAAAAACCCCAAAGCCCACCGTTAACAGAAGACGCAAAATATATGCAATCACAGCACGCCGACAACGTTAGATATTATAATAAATGGGTTAATAAATATGAATTTGATGGGAAACTAGAAAGATCCTCGCTTATCAAACAGTTAAAAAGCGATTCTAATGGTCGGGTTAAAAAACAGCGTAAATTAGGAGTTCCTCAGGCACACAGGTGGATTGAGGAAGCAAACCAAAGAGAACAAAAGAATAAAAATTCAAAAGCAATGTTTCTAGACAAAGAGGATAATAACTTGGTTATAGCATCGGCCCCTCCGCCCTCTCTGGTTCCGGTTCCCTTACCAGTTCCCTTACCGGAATATGAAGCAAAAGAACAAACTGACCCACCTCCACGATATCCAGTTGTTCCTATAAAACCACTACCGTTTGTTAGAGATCCTATCGAGACTAGGTCTCGAACACATAATTTAAAAGGGGATATTGAATTATATCAAATGAATGGAAATTCACGGGCTATGAGTGAAGAAGAGATATGCCCACTCATAGAAGTACCAAATCCTCAGGCAGAACAAGAAGGGCAGGACCCAACTCTCTTAGTATACAGACCATGGACACCGGAAGACATCCGGAAAGCCACAGAGGGAATTCCCCATCCAAAAGTTAATTTTAGAAAGTTCTTAGAAGACTTACAGGGCATGAGATTAAGTTATCACTTAAACAGAGAGGAAGTAGAAAAAGTAGTGAGACAAATAGTAGGTCCAGATTGGCACATGATCAGTGGCAACTGGGATCCCCGTGACGCTGCACTTAGGCCCCTCCCACATAGCAGCACAGAACTAGATAACAGGGTGAAAGGTCTGACAGACCGAATTTCTGAGAAATGGAAGCCTAGGGCAGACTGGACTTGCATTAATCAATGCATCCAACAAGAAAGTGAAACTGTTGATAGATATTTTGCCAGATTATTGGAATGTTTTAACAATCACTGTGGAATGCAGGTGCCTGAAGATCAGACACAAGAGTCCCCATATGAACAGCAGTTAAAGAATGCATTTTTGAAAGGCAGTATTGCACCCATAAGTAGTTTCATTACTAAACATATGGTAGACCATCATACAAGCAGATTACAATCACTGCTTGAATAGACATGCCGAAAGGCATTTTAATAACAAAAAGAAAAAGAAAACCCAAGTATTTGCTGTGGAAGATGGAGAAGTTTATTTAGTACAGTCCGGACAAAAGGGCAAAAAGAATGCCCAGGGAAACAAACAATCTGATCAGCGATCAGAGGACTTTGAAGGGAGAAAGAAAAGAGGTGAGTGCTTCAAATGCGGGAAAAAGGGACACTTGGCAAGGGATTGCAAGAAAAATAAGAAGGCAGCAGTGGAAGACAAAAATGATGAGGGTGAGGACTGACTATATGACAGTCAGGAATCACTAGATAGGAACAATAGAGAAAGTACAAATGATAATGTGATAGAAGGAACAGAGAATGTGATAATAGAGGAAGTGCAGGAAGCTACCGATAGTGAAGAAAACAAAATATTAGACCTAGCCTTACTGAGCTTGGAGCTCTATCTAGCTGACACAAAACCAGAAGTGACACTCCTGGTAGAAGAGAGGGAAGTCAAATTTTTGTGTGATTCAGGGGCATCACGAACCCTGGTACACCCCTCCAAACTACCAGAAAATTCAGAATCACATGACTTTATACTAGTAAAAGCAGCTAATGGACAGCTGTATCGGGAGCCTGTCTCCCATAACATTACAATAACAGATCCTGTTTCAGGATTAACCCAGAAAAGCAAAATTGTTGTTTCTGCAAAATGCCCAGTGAACCTTTTGGGCAGAGATCTTATGCAACTATTAGGCATAGCAGTAGTTCCAACCATGCAGGGTATGGAAGCACAGCGACAAACTAATACTTTTGCAGTGCAAACGGAAGGTGAGACATTTTACTGGTACAGCCAGGACTTAGTTACAACTGGCCCTGGAGCAGTAACTGAAGAGTTAATGAATGTAGCTATCAGTAAGTTCCCCTCCCTTTGTATTGACATACAACACCTGTTGCATTGCACTCTGTATTATTGTAATACACCAGGACTTGACAAAGAATCTGAACAAGAATTGTTTAAAAATCATGCAAACAGATTAGTACTGTGTAATTTGTACTGGGACATGAAAGGGAACAGTGTAGTTAGCTGTTCATTACCCCAGGAGTTCTTTTCACTTTACAAATCGAATCTAATACTGCATGTTAGTTTAACTAAAGAAGATTTAAAATGGATAGACCTAAGAGAGAAAATCACAAAATGGGAAAAACACAGAATCAGAACTGTCAGAACAGGGAATACAAAGACAGAAACTGAACTGGATAACACAAACACATCCAGCTGTACACTTGCAGTCCAGCAAAGACAGCTTAGAAGCCCTCTTATTAGAAGAGGAAGAAAAAGCTTTGTTAGACATACCAGAAACTCTCTGGTCAGCAGGAAAGTCAGACGTAGGACTTATTTGCACAGCAGGACCAGTTACTATCACGCCAAAGTCAGCATTTAGACCACAGAAGAGACAGTACCCCTTGAGAAAAGATGCAGAGGCAGGTATTAAACCAATCATAGCAGCTTTACTTAAGAAGGGAATACTGATGGAATCTCCCGATTCGCCATGTAATACACCCTTATTCCCAGTTAGAAAAGCAAACGGAGAATGGCGTATGGTCCAAGATTTACAAGCTATAAATGACGCAGTAATACCAAGAGCACCTACGGTGCCAGATCCACATACCTTGTTGAATGATTTAAAACCTCAACAGAAGTATTTACATTTCAGGGGAAGCAGTATACATATACGCGACTACCACAGGGCTATAGTGAAAGCCCAGTGATATTCTCACTAGAGATGGCAAGTAATTTAGCGGGATTTATCCCACCGAGAGGTAGTCAAATTTTACTTTATGTTGATGATATCCTGCTGGCTGCCCCTACCCAGCAAGATTGTAAGGAAGAAACTATAGCATTATTAAAATTCCTAGCAGTTGAAGGACACAAAGTAAGCAAAAATAAATTGCAGCTTTGGAGAAAACAAGTGAAATACCTTGGATATGTAATATCCAAAGATGGCAGAACATTAGATGACAGAAAAGTAGCGATCTTACAAGCACCAAAACCCACAACCAAGAAGGAAATGATGTCCTTCCTGGGTACGATTAATTTTTGTCGAAGCTGGATCCCAAACTATGCTTTGGAATCTGCACCCTTAACCGACCTGATTTTTAAGAAGCCTATGGCAGCACAAGATTTAATACAGTGGACACCAGAAGCAGAATTAACTTTCTGCAAACTGAAACAATTGATAGCATCATCATTAGTTTTAGGATTACCAAATTATCACAAACGTTTTTTCCAAATTGTAGATTGCAAGCAAGGTTATATGACATCAGTATTGACTCAACAGCATGGGGACAAACAACGCCCCATTGCTTATTATTCATCACAACTGGACCCAGTGGCGCGGTCTCTACCCCACTGTGTGCAAGCAGTAGCTGCAGCTGCAATGGCAGTGCAGGCTTCAGCCTCAGTAGTGTTATTCCACCCTCGCACATTGAGAGTGCCTCATGCATTCGCAATCATTTTATTGCAAGAAAAAGTAGCATACCTTTCCCCTGCTAGGCATCTTTCTTGTATGACTATATTGCTGAGCCAACCTCACATGACAATTGAATGATGTACTACTTTGAATCCGTCTATCTTGCTCCCAACTCCTGTGGATGGCACACCCCATAACTGCCTGCAGGTAATTGAGCAAAAGACACTGCCTAGAAAAGACCTCACGGATGTTCCCTTGGATGATGCCGAGGTGACATATTACGTGAATGGCTCATTCAAAAGGAGTCCTACAGGACAGAACCTAACAGGTTATGCAGTAGTTTCTGATACTGAGATTGTAGAAGTGAAACCTTTACCACATAACTTATCTGCACAAGCAGCAGAGTTAACTGCCTTGACACGGGCATGTACCTTAGCAAAGGGTAAAAGCGTAAACATTTTTACAGACAGCCAGTATGATTTTTCTACTGTACATGTTTTTGCACAACAGTGGAAGAATCGAGGAATGGTGACATCTACTGGCAAACCGATTAACCATGCACAGTTTATTTTAGATTTGTTAGATTCTATTCAGTTGCCTCAGAAAGTAGCTATTTGTAAATGCATAGCTCATACAAAACAACAAGATAGGATTTCAAAAGGCAATGTGAGAGCTAACACAGTTGCAAAGCAAGCAGCCTCAGAAGCATTCCTTTTGAACGAGGAATTACAACCTTCTGAGATTTTAGACTTAGAAATGTTGAAAACATTGCAGACACTTACTACACAAGCTGAAAAACAAAAATGGAAAAAACGAGGAGCAATACTCAAGGAAAGGCTGTACATCTCCAAAGAGGGAAAACTGATATTACCATCTAATTTATTTAGATATGCAGCTTTGTTGAGCCATGGGCAGAGCCATGTCTCAACAGGGGGGATGGTACAGTTAGTGAATCGGGTATTCGCTACGTGCGGGTTTACAAACTACACTAAAAAATTTTGCCTGTCATGTCACACTTGTAATAAACATCATGCACAAGGGGCATTAAAGCCCAAGCAAGGGAGTTTCCCTACACCACCGTATCCGTTTCATACTATCTGTATGGATTTCATAGAATTGAGCAAATGTGAAAACAAAAAGTACTGCCTTGTCATTGTGGATATGTTCTCCAAATGGGTGGAAGCCTTTCCAACTAGTAAACCAGATGCAGCCACTGTTGCAAAGACCCTAGTTAAAGAAATTATTCATAGATTTGGCATACCGGAAAGGATCTACAGTGACAATGGTACACATTTCGTTAACCAAACTATACAACAGTTAAGCCAATATTTTGGGATTTCTTTAAAACATCACTGTGCATATCACCCTCAATCTGCAGAGTTAGTAGAGAGGCACAATGGAGTTTTAAAGAATAAGCTTAAAAAACTTATGGTAGATACACAGAAGAACTGGGCGTACTGTTTGCCCCTGGCACTGTTGAGCATGAGAACTGTTCCGAATGCAAAAGGATTGACACCTTTTGAAAAGATTTTCGGAAGAGCTTATTATATACCTCAGTGGAAACCTCTCATGCCTGCAGACCAGGAAGCAGATTGGACACTTGCAGAGTATATGAGGAGTATGCTGAATAACAAACATCTTTTACAGTTTAATTCTGTTTCAGATAAAGACCAAACTAAGCCATCCGAAGTAGCAGTAGCCCCAGGCACTTGGGTCTGGGTGAAGACAATCAAAAAGAAGAATTGGACGACACCAAAGTGGGAAGGTCCGTATCAAGTACTGCTGAGCACGCCCACAACAGTCAAGATTGTGGAATGTTCATCTTGGATTCATTTGGCACACTGTAAACTAGTCAAAAACTTTGAACTTGATAAAACTCTTGCTAACACACAGCAGCAGTAAAATGACAAGACCCAGAGATAACAGAAATTCTGAACGACTTCAGCAGTGTATTCAGCAGTGTTGCATAATCATCTTAATAACTGCATTAGTGACAATGTTCTTTTTGCTGTGGCTTTTGCTGTGGCCTTTCTTTTCTTCAGCCACACCAGCCAGATTAAACAAACGTGATTCAACACTCATAGACTGGCATCCGAACTTTAACACTTACCAAGCAATCAAATATGCGTATGCTGAGACTTTTAATATTTCAATTTGTATTAGCTATACCAACAGCATACAGGGGATTATTGATGGCTGCTGTCCCCCTAGGGGTCAATGAGACCTGGGAAAACTTGATTTTTGAGACTACACCTGTTACACAAACAGGAATTGTATGCTTTTTTAAGAATGACACGATTCAAGTAGGTTGGAGTAAATGTAATGTGACTGTTTCTTATGAATGTTATATTAAACCTAAAAATGCTAAAAATACAGAAACAATTTGTGATGCAGATTATGACTCATACTTTGAGTCCTTGCATAAAACTGTCAGTGATATACAACATAATCCTGTTCTTTTAAAGCAACTGTCTATTATAGATAAGAAAATGTTTCATGCAGGGAAGGTGTATATCAATACTAAGGTAGAAAACTGTTATTTCATATGTGGGAAAAAGGCATACAAATGGTTGCCTGAGAATTGGTCCGGCAGTTGTTTTTTGGGTTACCTGGTCCCAGCCATACGACACACTACAGCTTTGCCTCATGGGAGAATTCGAAACGTCAGAGACGTCGCAAAGAAACCTGAAAATCCAATCAAGAAACCTAAGAATCCAGTGTGACAGATCGTAGCAGGCTGGAGAAACCATAACTCTGTGAAAGACAAAAGTAAACTAGCACACATGGACTTGAGTGACACTATCATATCCTGGGCTGGCATAGCCCCTGCATATGGTGCAGTTAAATCAATTTGGGAACTGAGAAAGCTATCCAAACTTCTCAAAGTCATGAGCAATGCAACTTTTTCTGCTCTTGAATTAATGACTGATGAACTGAATGCAATGAGAACTGTGGTGCTTCAAAACTGCATGGCTCTTGACTTCACCCTAATGGCGAGAGGTGGTACGGGCGCTTTAATCAAAGACAAGTGTTGTTCGTTTATTCCCGACAATAAACACGAGATCAACGATCATTTGGAAGTGATCCAGTAAGTGTCAGACATGACGAGGCCAGGCCTAAACCCACTGATGGACTTTTTCCAGAATTTGTTTGGGGGGTGGGGTTCTATCCTAATGAACATCCTGATTGCCATTTGTGCGGGATTACTTTTGTTAGGAGCATGTATTTGCTGCGGAATTCCCTGCATGAAAAAAATGAATCAAAGATTTTATAGACATGTCAGTTTCTGAGACTTTGTATCAAAGTACTGAAATTGAAGAACTGTTGAAAAAGGAAACATTTTCATAAGTTTAAACTGAATGACTCTCTTAGCTGCAAATCCTCAAAGGAAGAGGTTAGGAGAAGAAACAAACTGTTTATGCTTTTGAAATAGAATAAAAAGTATTAACAGGGGGGACATGTTAGAAAAATATGTATTAACATATGTGTGCAATGCTTATTTTAAATAAGGGAAGATTAACACATTTTTATTCTATATGCAGCATTAGTTCTATTTGAAACTGAAAACATGCTTTTCTGAAATTGTTCTTTCTGACACTGCAAGATGCACTCTGACCTAGTTTGCTAGCACAGCAAAATACATGTTTATGCCTTGGAAATGTACTGGAAAGCAGGTGATTTTCTGCTAGGTCAGGAAATTAAATAGAGAATAATAATAATTTCTGTAGATCCATTCATTATGGACAATAAGCTCTGTTCGTGCTAATGAAAAAGTGCACAAGCTGCAAGATAGTTAGATACTATAAACAATGAACTGCTTCAGAAATCTGTACTTGCATTGTGCTTGAATTAGCCATAGTACCTAGACTTGTAACATCACATAGCAAGAAAGTTATAATTGACCGGTGGTCGTCAAGGACATCCTGTTTACTAAAAAATTATTTTTTAAACTTTTGAAGAGTCAGCTAGAAATGTGAGAAACATCTGTAAAGTAACAGAATTATGAACTGGTGATCTACTACGTCAGTCGTAGTGGGCAATGTCTTGAAAGAAAGGTATAATAACTGTGACACTTCCTGATTTAGTCAGACAAACTCTGTAACTGCATTTTTTGTCTCCTTGCGCAAGAATAAAGATACCTGAACTGAACCTTATGCTTTTGGTCTTTTGAAGTATTTTTCTCTGACACACACACACATATAGTCAATTTAGAGTCACCAGTCCACCTGGGTGTGAGAGAAAACCAAAGTACCCAGACAAAATCCATACAAACAGAGGAAGGACATGCAGACTCTGCACAAACAGTGCCTCAGCCAAGAACTGAACAGTAGAATGCTACTCAGTGAGCTCCTGTGGTGCCCAGTATTGTATAAAGAGACCACCAATCTTTTATTTACCTAAATGTAATTCCCTCATCATAGAAATATGTTCAAGTTTTTCCACTGCCTGATATTTCATCTCATATCATCATTGTAAAGTAAAGACAGATTTGTTTGCTACCAGCTCTAAATGAGTTCAGAAACTGGAGATTGAATATCCCACTAAATTCCTTAATAATTATGTCTTTTTAGCTAGCTGTTAGTATTGGATCACTAGCGAAAACAGTGCACTAATAGCCAAGTACTGAAATATTTTAGAAACTATGAATAACAGTCTGCTTGCTGCACAATTTTCATGAATCTCATTAAAAGCTTTGACTTGGTCAGTCATAACAAAATTTTCATCTGTCAAAGTTAGGCTTTGATACAGGGGCTTCTGGATGGTTCATGAGCTCCAACTCAGACAGATTACTCCATGTCAAATTTGGTCCTTCTGTTTCTGTTCCATTTGTGATATATGCTAGACGTTCTCAACATTCAGCCCTTAGTAATTCACTATTTTCCTTTTTCACTCCTTAGCGCTGGACGTGTTCACTTACTACAGCTTCTGTCTGCTGAAGACCTAGTTGTCATAATCATCAGCATCATATCACATCAGACTGTAAAACATTTTTTACAAAAACGCCAGACTAATCTAATCCTATGGTTTCATGAAAAACAAATCTACTATTCGGTTGTTAAAAAAGAGCAATGCCACTCTGGACTGCAGCAGATCTCAAAAAGTTATCTCAGGCTGGACACTTGTTAACACAATAAACAAGGTCATTGAAATGGTCTCCCCCTTTATATAGGTGTATGGCTGGAGTCTCCATTCACAATGTAAGGAATACTTCTCAACCTCTTAGTGCAAGAAATCTGAACAGATCCTAAAATAATGATGGGATACAGGCCCAAAATATGGACAATTTTTAAATGTTGCTCTTATAAACTTAAGAAAGTTACCAAAGAACCAACAGTTCTGAAAAATATTGAACAGAACTCTAATTCACTTGGTAAGGACTTTTGTTCTAAACAGAACTTCTTTAGACTAAATCATACAAAACACTAACTCCAATAAATACCCCCCCCCAAAAAATGCATGACACATCACATGACCAGAGTTTAAGTTTTCTTTATTTTAAAAGGCTACAAAATTTTGTTTGCAATTTATAACAGGAAAGTAGCATGCATTCAGTTTAAGCTGCCAAGACTATTCTTTCATATCCAAATCATCCCCAGCATCAAATCTAAAATTGTAATTTTAAATTTCATCAAAGACTGTGAACATGAAACTTTTGTTTGTGCTTATATTAGAATGTCTAAAAGGGTATTCCTAATATCCTAATTTCCAGCTGTGTACATATGCTCATATATTCTTTTATGTAACTCCCTGGTAGTTTTGCGCATATAAAATGTGTCATATTTTGTGCGGCAGGCAGCATATAGCACATATTTATACCTACAGTTAAAGGTGCCTAGAACTTTTATTTTAATGCCTTTTGAAATGATATACTTGGCTCCACTGTCGATGTATTTACAGTAGCTGCAATCAAAACATTTTGACATTTCTTTAAAAAAACAGTTATAACTGGTTATTTGGCTAAGTTCCCTCTGCAACATGTCTTTGAAACTTATTCCCCTTTTATTGAAAAAGGAGAGTCTCACCTATTATTTTAATAGTTTCTGGAAAGCCACTGAATATTTTCCAATTTCTTTGAATTATGTCTTTAATATCCTTCTCATTAGTGGACAAGTTTAATAACATCCCTTTATTACAGTTGTTTTCTTTCTTCCTATATCTGTTATTCTGCGGCGTCAGTCTACAGGATTTATATTTGTCATTTCTTTAATTTTGTACTTCTTTAAAAGGTTCTAAGACTAAAGCTTCTAGGTCTGAAATATTTTTTTTACACAACGCTCTAGTTTCTTCTTTAAAAAATGGCTCATCAGTCAATCTACTTGCCCTTATAAACTGCCCTTTCAATATATTATTTTTTAAATTTCTTCAATCCATACTGCTATAATTTAAATATGCATTAATTTGGGATCTTTATTAAAATAATATTTACCCTTTTGTATACATATAAATCTAATATCTATCCATCTATCTATCTATCTATCTATCTATCTATCTATCTATCTATCTATCTACAGAGAGAGATACAGCAAACTGATCATAGTTAAATGAATAAATAACTAAATAAATAAATAGCCACATATGCTATTCAAATAATTCATAAAATCACTGAACTGCAAATTTGCTCTCCATACAGCAAATATATCATCAATAAAAAAGCATAGAATAAGATAAACTTTCTGTACTCAGTACTTATAATAAATTCATTTTCCCCATCCTGTCATAAAAATATGTGCAGAGCTGGGGACCATTGCTGCCCCATTGCTTTAGTACTCAGCTATTTGAAAAAAAGTCTGTCAAATTAAAAAAAAAATAAGTAAATGTTACAATTACATCAAGCATTTCTATAAGAAGCCTATACTTGGAATCAAAAAACACTTGGGTGAATATAATTTTTAACTTCATCCAAGACATCCAAGACTATGAACAAGAAACATTTGTTTGTGTACAGTTTTTTAACCTATATTATTAGGTATAACAGTATACAAAGATCTTATATCAATTTTTACAAAAAGTCCTTTACACCTACTTGAATGTTGGTGATTTTGGAAATAAATTCAAACAGCTCTCAAATAATGTAATCATTTTTATAAACAACATATTGCAGGGATTTGTCTACAAAAAAAATGCCTCTGTTTTATTTCCATTTCCTGCACAAATTAATCTTATGACAGTTTGTCCAAGTCTTTATGTATTTTTGGCAAACCAAAAATGGAACTCATTGTAAGAGACTTAATTCTATAATAATCAGTCAAATTGTTGTCAGTTAATTCTTCTAATAACCATTCCTCTATTATCAAATCAATAAGGGAATATAAGCCTTAAAAACAGTAGCCCAATATACTTCTGCAAAAAAAGCTTGAATCTTTTAACATTTCATACATCCAAGCTTTATAATCATCAATATTTAAAATTACTAAGCAATTTCCCTCGTCAGCCTTAGTGATTAATAAACCTTTATCATTTCTCAAATTATTTAACAATATTCTTTAATTGTTTGATAAACTGTGATACTTACTTCTAGGCTTGCAGTCCAACAAATTCCTGATGTCCTTCTCAGTGACCCTTAGGAAAGCTTGAATTTCCAGTCTAAATGGAGGATTGAATGTACTTGTTTTTTTTAAACAACACACCACAGGTCAAATCACCCTCAAATAAACATTGAAAGTTCAACTTTCAAGTAAAGTCTCTAAGGCTGTTAATAGTCTCGTTTAAATTCACCCTAGCTGATGAAACAAATGACCATCCTTTAGTTAAGATCTTTTAAGTTCCTTTGAATTTAATCTCCTGGTGGAAAGATTCACAATGTTAAAACAAGAGTCATCTTTCATCTCTAGTAATGATTAAACTTCTTTTTCTGACTCTATCGGTTTTGTTTCAGCCCCTTTCAATTGCTTCTTAACCCGTATCCATTTTTGGAAGTTGTGCCATGACCTTGGCCCAAGATTTATTACCAGTGCCGCTGTTCTGATAAACTCCAGCTGGTTAAAAACATAATAAAATACCAAGGAAACAACAGTTCTGAACAATAATGAACACAGCTTTAATCTACTCAACAACGGCTTTCATTCTAAATAGAACATCTTCAGACTAAAATACACAAAACACTGTGCCAATAAATATCCCTCCCCAAATACATAACATGAGCAGTGTTTAAGCTTTCATAGGTTTGTAGTTTTGTAGTACTAGGCTTACAGGCCATTTTAAGCCTAGTCACAATTCCCATCCCAAAGTAAGAATCAAACCCTGTATGTTGTGTTTTTGAGGTAAGCACCTTAACCATTATGCCAACTTCCAATCCTAAGTAAGTGCTAAGCTAGCTGCCCTTGTGCATCGTTTTAAGCTTAGTCAATTTCCTTTAGTGAGAATCAAACTCTGTACCTCTTGCTTGTCAGATAAACACCTTCATTATTATGCCTACACAGTCCCTCTTTTTCTAAAAAGGCTACAAAATTGTCTTTATCATTTATACCAGAAAAGCCGCATGCATTCAATTTAAACTGTCAAGACTGTTCTTTCATAAACAAATCATCCTCCATATCAAATCTAAATTGTAATTTTTAACTTCATCCAAGACTCTGAACTAGAAACTTTTGTTCCTGCATATATCAAAATGTCTAAAAAGAGTATTCCTAATGTCCTGAATTTCAACTGCATATATATGCTCATATATTATTTCATGTAACTCCGTGGTTGTTTTACCTATATAAAATTCATCACATTTTAGAGCTTTTATTTTAATGTTATTTAAAACAATATCCATGACCCTACTGTTGGTGTATTTACAGTAGTTTCAATCAAAACATTTCAACTTCCCTTTAAAAACATCATTGTCCCCATTGTTTATTTTAGTGTGTTTCCCCAGGATCATGTCTTCGAAATTGTTTCCTCTTTTATTGATAAAAGTAGAGTCTCACCTGTTCTTTTAATAGTTTCTGAAAATCCATTGAATATTTTCCATTTGCTTTGAATTATGTCGTTAATGTCCTTCTCATCAGTGGAAACTTAAAAAGTTGCTAGAATAACAGGATTTGTGTTATCATACATTTGTTGATGGCTATGATACCTGAACCTCAGATGTATGTCATTATTTAGTGACATCAACCTTCAGTAATTTGCCAGAAAACCACAAATGTTGTGACGAACACACCAACAATATGAAGTAAAAATCTGGGCATTCTGTGTAAATTTGGATAGTTGAGGTATACGATGTAAGGGCAAAGTGACAAACTTAAAGCAGAGATTAATAAAATGTTGTATTGCTGCTGAAAAATCTTCACATTTCTTCCCCTAAAAACTAGTCACTGGTAAAGGCATTTTGTAGTACAGGTCAAATGTACAATAATTCCCAAGGGGTCAGGTTCTAATAGAATCTTTTTGCTGGCATCAAAGGGGAGCATCATTGTTCTACTTTAAAAGAAACATATTGCTCTGAATTAAAAAGCAGACTTACAGCTGTGAACCTAGTTATTTAAATGATAATGACTGTAGCAACAGCATACAATCTTAGCTCAGAAATGAATTCCAGAAGACGTGCCTTACAGTTTTAGCTCAGAGTGAAATGACACAATTCAGCTGCAAAGACCAATTTATAATTTGAGAGTAATTGATCACTCTTTTTCAGTTTTGGGACCATTATGGAATTCTCTTTCTGTTGTGATTAGGCAGTGCAGAGAACTCTATGACTTTTTACATCAAAAAATGATCATTTTCCTAAGGAAGAAATCTGTTTGTGTTTGCTGCTATCATTCTCCACTAACATGTCTTATTGACTTAGTTTATTGCAGAGCTTTATAATCACATATGGCATAATCACTTTTATAGTTTTAAACTGTGATTATGTCATGCAATTTGGTAACTACTCACTTTGTTCTGAAAAATATGTCATTAATATGCTCAGTACTCCTCTTTCTGTGACCCTGCAAACTATGATGCAAGTATCCTATGCAATCAGTACTGTAGTAATGTAACTTCAGTGCTCACATACCATTGCTTGCTTCATTGTTGTGAACATTCTGTTAGTAGTGTCTGAAAAGGGTTGCTTTGACTCAGTCTTGTACCCTGAGCTAACAATAATAGATGCGTTGTAGGGCCTGATGCTGGACTATGTAAGTGAAAAATCTTTAATGGGTGACTCTGGCAAAAATAGTGATTATCCCAAAATTGTTGAAGTGAAGAGGAAAGTGAACAGGAACAACACTAAGGAGAAGACGATGATATTGCGGTTACATGGTCTTTCAGGTGCAGGGAGACAAGAAAAATTCAAACAGGCCAAATGAGAGGTCATAAAAAGTGGTGGTTTGTTAATATTTTTTGAAGTTACCTCAAACTTTGTACCAGTATACAAAAAAAAAATCATGATCTTTGGACTGTCCCAGCATTAAACCCAGAAAGGTGGTATATGTAGAAATTATGCTTAAGTGAACATAGTTAGGCACATGGTATCATGAATGCTAACAGACTACTTGACTGATATATTATAAAGTCTCAGATAAAACACAGTACCATGCGCAGGGTCCCAGGCAGTGTAGATTCAATTAAACAGGATGTAACTTCCAAGCAAAATAAGACATATAACCACCCCTTAGCAGTTGATAATTTAAATAGTCACAGAAAGAATCCTATTGGTTAAAGCACCAAGTTCATCATAATCAATCAATTAAAGACTTATTTACAAATCCTGTTACCTAACTTATTATATATAAACATACAATTATTTATAAATACATATAAAAATATAAATGGATTATGCACAATGATATGAAATGTAAAATGAATTGTATAATAAAAATATAATGTACAGTAAAAATCCTCACCACAAACTCATATTACCAGGATACACTATATATGCAAAAAGCATGAACTGTGGACACTCAAAACACTTAGCATACGAGGCATATATTGAAACAAATCAATGAGCCTGAGTATATAATAATAAAAGAGTCATGATAAATTCTGTATTTCATTTTATGGGTCTGAAACATCTCTTCTTCCTAAGGATAGGTCTGATATTAACTCTCTCATTAAGACCCGGTGGTTTATCAGCCCTGCATCTTATAATCCACCTCATCTCACACTCCAGAGTATAGTTCACTAAATCATCCCCTCTCTCGCTCTCCAGGACTTCCTGTAGCACACAAAATACAAATGAGTGTTGAGGTCCAAGCATCTTAATATGTTTCGCTAGAGCATTAGTATCAGTGCCTAGTCTAATATGATACAAATGTTCCCTAATCCTCTCTCTTAGGGTCCTGTTGGTCTTCCCTATATAGAACGATGTACATGCTAGGCACCTAGCTATATAGATCACATTCTTGCTCATGCAATTAGTCCCTGTACTAAACCTATACTCAATATTATTGTTGGGGTTAAGGAAGGTAGTCCAAGTGTCCACAACAGCACACTGATTACACTTCCCACAAGGGAGGGTGTTATACTCAAAATCACATCGCTTGATACCATCTCTGGTGATCCTCTTATAACATAACATGCTCCTAAGGTTGGGTTTATTCTTATATACAACCATTGGTTCTGGACCTATAAGCTCACTTATACCATGGTCCAGTCTAAGTACCTCCCAATGTTTAGTCAAGAATGTTTTAATAACCACAGCATCTTTGGTGTAAAACAAAGGAGCTCTAATTATCTGTGGTGTACCTGTCATATTAACACCTCTTCTCTCATGGTTATCAGAAAAGTATGGTTTAGCTGTTGTTAGCCTAAGACCACAAACATCCTGATTCATACTATCAAAGGCTTCCTCACTATAGCCTCTTTTGATAAACATACACCTTAACTTGGCTACCTCCTCCTGGTAACCATCATAACTCGGATTTAGCCTAGAGGGTCTCATGAGTTGACCTTTTATAACTTTGTTGAATACATATCTAGGATGCATACTCTGTCGATGCAAAAATGCATTCCTATAGCATAATTTACGATGTATAGAAGTATTCAACAACCCAGCGGTGGATGATATGAGTGATGCCAACATTTTCAACTTAACTGCAGATCTGAATCATTTGGAGATGGATTTTTTAAAACTAAAAAGGCTTCAACTACAACGCCAGCACTTTGAGGCATGTCTGGCGAAGAAGATTGTACCGCGTGGACTACGAGTATTAAAAATGCCCACGTCAGGTAATACTTTTCCTGAACTTTTATATAAGTGGCAACAACTTAACCTAGAGTTAAGTTTTAACTACATGAGACTTTTGATTGACTTTCATGCAACTGAAGAGGACACTTTGAGACAATCTGTTAGTAAATTGTATGAGAATATTAAAATGAAATACTGATACTATTGATCTGAGACTCGATAGGGTCTTAGACAATGTTTCACTTTTTGAGAAGCGGTTGTTGGAACAGAAAAAGAATAAAATCTTAAGAGACGCCAAAGATTTTAAGAATAATCATGTTTTTACTTGGCCTAGGTTTCGAGACAATGGTAGTAATGCCAATGGTTTTAATGATATTGTTTCCAATAATGTGACTAATGTTAATGATCCTAATAGACACACTGTATGTTTAAGTAATAATATTGATACTTTGAATGGAAGGGCAGCAGCTAGTGTAACTGACATTAATGTAGTAGTTGGGCAAACAGTTACTAACAGCCCTTCGACACCTGGTACCACTGATGTACATGCAGTACCCTCCAGTAATAGAGGACTATGCAACCCCATCACTAACAGTACAGGGTACACTGAGGGTGTAGAGACAGTAGTTAGGAGGAAGACAATAGCGTCAGATGTCCATCCCATTACTCCCAACTCTCAGCCCTTTTGTACCCCTTTCCCTATAGTGCAACCACAACGCATAGGGAGGCAGAGGTCTATGAGCAGAGGCCGTCACAAGAGGAAGGGATCAGGCAGCGAACAACAAGGTCCTACATTGAAGAAAATGTGGGAGAGAACAGGGACACGCTGATTATAAACATCTCCCACAGGGTCTTGAGCATCTATGAGGAACAGGTATTAAATAAAGGATTGAGTTTTATTCCCACTTGTAATAGTGATTTGGTTGACTCAATTATAGATGTCAAGATGTTTGTGAGGAATCTTCAGCTTAAACTAGAGTTTGGTATGAACACTGGAGAGAGAATGGATGCAGAGTTTCACCCCAGTAGTCTATATATATATACCTCAATTACATCCGTTGTTGGATACGTTTTCTAGACTTGTTGAGAAAGATATATATTCTTATTTTGAGAAGGAAAGGAGCCATAAATATACGTGTAATTTGAATTTCCCTCAAAGACAAGCTCTGAACACACTAAAAACAGATCCGTCTATCATTATTAGGCCAGCTGACAAGGGAGGACCCATAGTGGTTATGGACACTTCTGGGTATATTGATAGTATGGGTGAACTTTTGAGTGAGGTTGCTTTTTATCAGGAGATAAATATGGCATTTGTCACAGAGAAGGTTTGTAGAGTGTATAATATGTTGGATGATTTACTCTTGACTGAGGATATTTCCATAGATTTGTATAATTATTTGAAGGTTAAAAATCCACGTCTGCCCCATCATACAGGGCCTACCTAAAGTGCATAAATCAATACTGAAACCACCTATGAGGCCTATTGTTGCAGGCCAAGGATGGCTCACAGAACCAATGTCTGTGTACATTGAGCATTTTGTTCGACCTTTGGTTGATGCTGTCCCCCACATTTTGAGAGACAGTAAACAATTTTTACTTGAACTTTATGAGTATATGAAAAGTTTGGATGTCTCAAGGGAATAGATTTTCGTTACCCTTGATGTAGTAAGCTTATTCACGGTGATTCCTAATGATCTGGGTGTCCTTTATATGCAGCGTTTCTTACACTCCAACTCTGATTATACAGATGAAAGGATAGATTTGATCTGCTCTTTCATGGAGACTATTTTATAAAATAATGTCTTTATCTTTGGTGAGTTGATATATTTACAGAAAGATGGCGTAGCTATGGGCACTACATGTGCCAATAGCTACGCCAATATAGTAATGGCGCATTGGGAGGAGAACTTCCTTTTCATGTCAAATTATTTTAAGGAAATGGTGGGATTCTACAAGAGATTTGTGGATGACCTCTTTTTGGTTTGGCATGGTGATGTTGATAGTTTATTACTGTTTGTTGAAGAGATTAATGGCTCTACTGATTTTTTGAAATTCACACTCAGTCACTCGAAGGAATCTATCTCATTCCTTGATGTGAGCATCACTAGACTTACCTGTGGGTTGTTGAATACTTCTATACATCGTAAATTATGTTATAGGAATGCATTTTTGCATCGACAGAGTATGCATCCTAGATATGTATTCAACAATGTTATGAAAGGTCAACTCATGAGAGCTTCTAGGCTAAATCCGAGTTATGATGGTTACCAGGAGGGGGTAGCCAAGTTAAGGTGTATGTTCATCAAAAGAGGCTATAGTGAGGAAGCCTTTGATAGTATGAATCAGGATGTTTGTGGTCTTAGGCTAACAACAGCTAAACCATACTTTTCTGATAACCATGAGAGAAGAGGTGTTAATATGACAGGTACACCACAGTCTATTAGAGCTCCTTTGTTTTACACCAAAGATGCTGTGGTTATTAAAACATTCTTGACTAAACATTGGGAGGTACTTAGACTGGACCATGGTATAAGTGAGCTTATAGGTCCAGAACCAATGGTTGTGTATAAGAATAAACCCAACCTTAGGAGCATGTTATGTTATAAAAGGATCACCGGAGATGGTATCAAGCGATGTGATTTTGAGTATAACACCCTCCCTTGTGGGAAGTGTAATCAGTGTGCTGTTGTGGACACTAGGACTACCTTCCTTAACCCCAACAATAATACTGAGTATAGGTTTAGTACAGGGACTAATTGCATGAGCAAGAATGTGATCTATATAGCTAGGTGCCTAGCATGTACATCGTTCTATATAGGGAAGACCAACAGGACCCTAAGAGAGAGGATTAGGGAACATTTGTATCATATTAGACTAGGCACTGATACTAATGCTCTAGCGAAACATATTAAGATGCTTGGACCTCAACACTCATTTGTATTTTGTGTGCTACAGGAAGTCTTGGAGAGCGAGAGAGGGGATGATTTAGTGAACTATACTCTGGAGTGTGAGATGAGGTGGATTATAAGATGCAGGGCTGATAAACCACCGGGTCTTAATGAGAGAGTTAATATCAGACCTATCCTTAGGAAGAAGAGATGTTTCAGACCCATAAAATGAAATACAGAATTTATCATGACTCTTTTATTATTATATACTCAGGCTCATTGATTTGTTTCAATATATGCCTCGTATGCTAAGTGTTTTGAGTGTCCACAGTTCATGCTTTTTGCATATATAGTGTATCCTGGTAATATGAGTTTGTGGTGAGGATTTTTACTGTACATTATATTTTTATTATACAGATTCATTTTACATTTCATATCATTGTGCATAATCCATTTATATTTTTATATGTATTTATAAATAATTGTATGTTTATATATAATAAGTTAGGTAACAGGATTTGTAAATAAGTCTTTAATTGATTGATTATGATGAACTTGGTGCTTTAACCAATAGGATTTTTTCTGTGACTATTTAAATTATCAATTGCTAAGGGGTGGTTATATGTCTGAAGAAGCCTTCGGGTGAAAGCGCTAACGTTTTGTACAAATAAACAGCTTCAATTTTAGTCATTTTGTTGTGGACTTTCTGTGGATGTGTGCTGTGAATCTATCTTATTTTGCTTGGAAGTTACATCCTGTTTAATTGAATCTACACTGCCTGGGACCCTACGCATGGTACTGTGTTTTATCTGGATTGTTTATATTTTTATAGCAGGGTCCGAGCTCCGTTGGCTTGGAGCGTTGTTGTGCATAGTTTTCGTTTATATTATAAAGTCTAACCATAAAAAATTTGAATGCCATGGGTATCATGAGAAATGCACGTGACTGCTCACCCTCATATTTAATACAGATTTGAATCAGATATTTTGAAATAAAAGTATGTTTTGGTATTAAGACCAATGTTTAGGGAACAGATGATACTGTTTGCTCCTTAGGATATTAATAGTTCTGTTTCTGACCAATGATTTATACAGTTACGAATATGTAAATATGGCTGTTACTTTTATGCAAGTTATGTGAATATGTTTTTGATAGTTGATCATTATAAAGGCATGAAGGGACTGCTGTCTTGAAAGCAGAATAGCAATATGGCATCCAATTGTTAGCATTGTTACAATTCATACCTAAACGAGTTTGCACAAATTTATATTTTAAATGTTGGCAGATGTATGACATAAAGTGGGAACATTTCTGATTATATATATTTGTCTATATCTGTATTTATAAAAACAGCTAAATATATTTTTCCCAAAAAACTCATGGTGTAAAACAAAAAAAATGTTATAATGTACATAAATAATGACATTGTGTTATAAAATGTGTTGTTTCAGTAGTAAACAGGATATTGCAAGGCACTAATGTGAATGGTGTTTAAGGTTTTGCTCTAGGTGTGAGTAATCAACTGAGTATAAAATGATAGCAGGTATAAATTTATCCATTCTTATTCTGATAACTCCTTTAATCCCTTGGAGGTTCACGGAGGTGCTGGGGCCCATCCCAGCAGCCAGTGAGAGCACAAGGCTTAGAAGCTCATTCTGGACAGAGCACTAGTCTATTGCAAAAAACAGATGTTCGCTCACACAGTACATGCACACCCATGAGCAATTTAGAAGATCAGCAGTCAACTTACTGTATGCCTTTGGGAAGTGGGAGGTAACTGAAGCAACTAGAAAAACTCACAAAGACATAAAGAGATTAGGCAGACTCCACACTGAAGACATCCTAACCGCAAATCAAACTGAACAACCTCTTGCTGTAAGGTGACAATGTTTCTCTCTGTGCTACTGTGCTGGTATTAATATAATTGCTAATATTGTATGTGTGTGTTAAAAATTTGGCTGCTATAACAGTTGGAGAGTGGTGGTATAAGGCTGTTTCTGAAGTTTGAATGGTAATGCTGTATCTCAGCCAGCCAATGATTTAGTTAGGACTCATGCCTGGGTGAGTGTTCTATTTTAAATGCTGTTGCTAAATTAGATATAAAACTGTTGATACCATAATAAAGAGTTTTGAAGAAAATATTTAGTATGTAATAGAAAAATTATGTTAAGAGATGTTTATATTACAAGAATTGAGCAAATGAGTTGATACTATCAGTTGCATCTATGGTGATGGCATTGTTGAATGTGTTGAACTGACTCAGGAGAAACTGAATATGATTCCTTTGAAGTTATTTTCATGTTGTTTGGAGTACTAAAAACATGTTGATATAGTTGTGTGCTAGCTATATCATTGTGTAATGTTTGTACTATGAAGTGCATTGTTGTTTGTTTACCCTGGGCTATTGCTAACTAAATATGATGCTTTGAGTATGAATGTGAGGTGAAACTAATATTGCTAATTTCTGAATTTGCTGTTGTGTTGGGGAAGTCTCAGATGCTACATAACAGGACTGTTGTGTTATCTAAAAAAGGTATGTTGTTGAGCTGTAATACTGTATTTGTTAGAGTTTGCTTCAGGGGACAGGTGTGACTCACTCCTTTTTTAAGTTATATTTATTATCACTGAGCAACATTCTGGACACATACATATCTGTGATCTTTAAAAGGATTTTTTAACATAATGTATGATATTTTATTTTGGTTTGATTTTTGTTATAACATGAAGGATTGGAAGATGAAGTATCACAAGATGAAGTGTCAGGATTTTGAAACATTTAGCTTGATGCTGAGGATGGAAAATTTTACAGTAGCAAGTAATTAGATAGCATTATTTTTTAAACACCTTTAATGACTTATCACTTGTGACATAGGAAGACTTACATTTGTATAAAAGTAATCAAACTATATTAACAAGTTCACATTTTCAAACATTATACATCACATATATTTTAATATAGCATTTAGTCATTACATAAATTATTCAATTCCTGCCTTCTCTTAAACCATCCTCCTCCAAAACATTTTTCTGCTTGTATTGTTCCCACAATTTCCATTTTTTCTAGGTAATTTACTCCAACCCTTTTCTAAAGATCCCACTTCCTGTTATCTTATTTCTATTACAATATTCACTACTTCAAGTATAGGTGGTTTCAATTTTAATTTCCATTTTCTAGTAACTGCTTTTTTTGGAGGCCACCAGAATTAAACTTATCAAGGCATTACTCTGTCTAAGCAATTCAAATTCTGAATCCCAACTCAAAAAATAATTTCTTCAGTTGTACTTATTTGCTTGCCCAGTATTCCTGACAGGGTACTCTACAGGGAAATTTTAAAAATGGCCACCTCATTACACTCCCAAAGCATATGTTCTTAGTTACCTCTTTCTTCCCCACCATACATCCAACATTTGCTGTCTACCTGAGGAAAAATTATTTGAAGTCTGCTTGGGGTATAACAGTGTCCATGCAAACACTTCCAGGCAAAAATCCTAAATCTTCTAGACTTTGTTGCAAATTTGGAAGCCATACACATGCCCTCCCATTGTTTCTTTCTGAATTGCTTATGTAACCTCTCTTCCAAATCTTTTCTGACCTCGTCTGACTACTTTCTGTAGTTATTATGCAATATTTTATATGCCCTATCAGTTATCCCTTTTATAAAAGCAGCTTCTGTTCTAGATTGAATTAAAACCTCAATCAGTGCAGGTCTTTCATTTACAATTCCCCTAATCCCTTTTTCTTTGCTTATTATATATGAGTATCAATCCCTGCTAGGGAAGCCAATCACTAGCCTGTAATCCAAATGTCTTCTTGGCCTCTTCCCATTCTACTACCTTTCCTTCTCTGATTATTTTTTCCCAATACCTTGGTTCCTTTGCCAACTTACTCCAGTAAATTCATAGCCCCTGTTGTCTATTCTCTGTATCCCTAATTGCAGTCATCTCTATCGACAGAATCTGCTTTCTTCATTCCTTTGTTGGCTTAGTTTTTATAACGCTTTCTGCTACTTTATAAATATAATATTCTATGTGATTGTTGTTGTTCTCCTTAAGGATCTGCATCCAAAATCCCATTCTTTCCTTATTTCTTGAATTACTCCCCTGCTTCATCATCCCTTTACACTTTGAATTGTAGCTTTCTGCATGTGATATGTATAAGAGCCTTAACTGTGTAGCTCTAAAATATCCTTTCAAATCAGATAATCCTAAACCGCTTTGTTCTGTTGGGAGGATCAAGTTATCCCACTCAACTATTGCTTCTTCCCTTCCCAAATAAAATCTTTCAACTCTTTATTAATTATTGCCCACAACTTTTCCTCTGTTTGATAAAAATATGTCTGACCTGTGTATAAACCTAAAGGGACTGCTTGTATCTTGCTATCCCCATCCATAGGCAAGAACTCCAGTTTCTCACTTTTTGTATTATCTTTTGTTTTGTCTCTTCCTTATCCTTATCCTTAACTGCCATAACTAAATCCTTTTTAATCCGTACTCCAAAGTACTTAATTTTATCTTGTCCCCATAAATATGGACATTGCTGGACCACTTCATGTGTTGGTACATAGTTTATAGATATAGTGTTTGTTTTATCCTCATTCATTGTATATGGCAAAAAAAAACTGGAACTGTCTCAGAATATTCCAGAACACTGAGATGTCATTTTATGGCTCTATGAGGTACAAAATAATACCATCTGCAAATAAAGTCAACTTTTCTTGAACACCATACCAACTACGTCCTTGAATTACTGAGTCTCTTATTTTCTTGCCAATGGTTCTAAATAAAATGCAAATAACAAAGGGGAAATAGGACACTACTGCCTGGTTCCTCTGTTCAAACACAATTTATCAGAGAGGACACCATCCACTCCTTCTCATATATATCTTCCTAATTAACCTTATTATTGCATCAGGGAATCCAAATGCTTCCATTGTCCTACTTATAAAATCCCAGCTTACTTTGTCAAATGCTTTCTCTGCATCAAGACCTAACAGCAGCATATATATTTTCTTACATTCTGCTTCCCTCTAGATTATCATTGTTCTATTAATGTTGTCAAATGTTTATCCCCCTTCCTTCTACAAAACCACATTGGTCCATATCTATCATATTGGCATCACTTTTGCCATTCTTTTAACCATTAAAGGCATAAACACTGTATAATCGTGGTTTAAAATTGAAATAGGCCTATATGAAGATGGATCAGATGGCTCTTTACCATCTTTAGATATTATAGCCACCACAGTTTTTTTTCAGGATGCTGTTGCGTCCTCTTCCTTTAAAATACTGTTAAACAAAAAAATCCAGATCTTTATCACTTTCTTCTCTCTTAACTTCCAAACTTCCACTGGAATACCATTTATTCTTGGAGACCTTCCTCTAGATTGGCTATACATCACCATTTTAATCTCATCTCCTCCTGTCTTAACTGTTAGTTGGTGAGCCTCATCTGCTTCTATCCTCGGCGTATTTAAGTCTTCCATAAATATTTTCATTTTGGCTTTTTGTTGATTTCCCCACGTCTCCACTTTATACAAATTTTCATAAAATTTCAAAAATATCTCTAATACCTATACAGGATCTCAGGTTATTTTTCTTGTCATAGGCTACTTAAATTTAGCTACAACCCTTTCTACTTTCTGTTGCAAAAGTCACTGTGCCAAAAGTTTTTATGCTCTGGAGTTATTAGCAAAAAACAGTTGCTTAACAGCAATCTTTCTAAACTTATGCATATTATCCAGGTAATTCCCTTATTTTCTCTTTAGCAGTCTGCAACTGTGCCTCCTGTTCGGTGAGATTCTCCTTATTTTATAATACTTTAACCTTTGTCAGTCTCTCTAAATAATTCTTATCACTTCTTAACCAGATACCCTATTTTTAAATTATACTTTCATTTTATCCCACTCACTAGCTATAACTCCCAGAGTACTTTCAATGGTCCCAAATAACTTCTGGATAATTTCCACTACTCATTCCTTAAATTCCTTTCTTTTAACCAGTAGATGGGGAAGTGCCAGTGTCTCATCTTTACTTCATTACCCTGCATTTTTAGTAATTGTTGATGCATAGGTTCATAGTTTCATAGGTGTGTACTAGGCTAATGGCCCTGGTGCCTTTACAAACCTAGTCCATAGGATTACCCTGGCATCATGCCACCCGTCCTTAGCTCCCAGTAGAGCCACGGGAGTGATCCCTGGGGTGAATTTTCTATTTCCCATCCACTCATCAAAATTTCTCTTGAAGAGGGCCAGTGAGGTGCTCTGTTTGACATGTATGGGAAGTCTATTCCATAGCATGGGCAGTCTCTAGGTTATGAACCTGTCCCTCCAGGATGTTCTGTTGATTGTGGTAATGAGATTGAGGTCTCTGGAGCATGTGGTATGGAGGAATTGGGATTTTTTTAGATGTAGCATTTCTAACAGAGCTGGGTCAGACATGGCTTTGTAAGTCAAGCAGAGATCACCTCTAAGTAGGCGATATGAGACAGAGAATAGTTGGAGTTTTTTTAGTCTTTCCATATAGGACAAGTGTTTAAGGCTTAGGATCCTCTATGTGAAGCACTTTTGCGGCCTCTCCAGTTGTTGCAGGTGTGTAGTGAAGTACATGCCAAATGGGGTATTGTACTCGATGATTGGCATAATGAGGGAAAAGTAGAAGGAGACAATGACCTCTTTCTTCCTGGATGCAAAACCCTTAGTAATGAAATGTGCCACATAGAAAGACTTTCTGACCACAGTGGCAATGTGGTGGTCAAAAGAGAGTTTGCTGTCAACCTGTGTTCCCAGATCTCTTATAATGCCTTCTGTATTCAGTGGACTACCACTGATGTGGTAATTCATGGGAGCTGGGGTTTTCCCAAAGGGGATGATGACACATTTTTTGGCATTGAGCTTAAGGCCATGGTTCTGACACCAGTCGTTGGTCTCAGTGAGGCCTTTCTGTAGGATGTCAACATCATTTGGAGAGTTAATAATAGCTCACAACTTGCAATCGTCTGCAAACTTTGTCAGCCAGAGTCCCTTCGTGTTGGCCTGGACTTCAGAGAAGTAGATACCAAACAGGAGAGTACCCAAGACTGAACCTTGTGGGAACCTACAATTTCAGGCCAATAAAGCCAAACCCCACTAGCTTGTGCTGTGCTGATGAGGTCATAACAAGGCCAAAATATGCATATCCACAGCTAGTGGGGTTTGGCTTTATTGGCCTGAAATTGTCCATTAAAATGACGAAACAAGTCATGGTCATTCAGAATCGCCAGTTAGCTGAAACACCTGATGTTCATAAGGTTCATTTGCATATATCCCATGTGCCTCTGATACAAGAGGTTTGGGAGGTCACTCAGTGGAAGCTGCAGTTTTCATTTTGTTTTTACTGATTGTTTTTTCATTGACCTTCTCACTTATTGTTTTAATGATTCCTGAGTGGGGAATGGTATCAAAGGCCTTGGCCAGATCAAGGTAGGCTGTATGAACCACCTTGCCTTCATCCACAGCTCTGGTGACTGACTCAAAAAAGTCAGCCAAGTTGACCAGGCATGATCTACCCTTCACAAAGCCAAACTGTGTGGTATTCAGAGTTTGGAGATTCCCTATATCCTTGTTTATTAGGTCCATGATGATGTGTTCCATAGCTTTGCATATCAGACTCATCAAGCTAATGGGGCAATAGTTCCCAGGGTCTGTAGTCACTCCTCTTTATAGAGAGGGATGACTGTAGCAGTGTGCCATTCTGTATGGACAAAGCCTGAGGTGAGGCTGTGATTGAACAGGGCACACAGGTGAGGTGCCAGTTCATTCTGTAGTTCATGTAGAACACAGCCATGGATATTGTCAGGTCCCATAGAAGCTGTATTCTTGGCCTTGGACAGTGCTGTTTTAACCTGTGCAGCAGTAATACTGGGTGCCTGGCAATCTACTGGTATTGTGATTGCTCCTTTGGGGGGGTAAAGTTGGCACTGAATTTGTCGGTCAGAATATTGGCAATATCTGTTGGCTCGGTATAGGAGGTACCATTGTGCAGTAGCTTAGAGCAAATCTGGGTATTGCCATGGGGATTCTTTAGATAACTATAGAAGGCCTTGTGGTTGTCTTTACTATCTGCTGCAATTCTGTTTTCATAGCTAGCTTTAGAGGATATAATGAGGGATCTCAACTTTTTTGTAGAGGCTGATAAGGGAATTTTTCCAGTCTTGGGACGTCACCTTATTCCGCATCAATTTCCTCCTTCTGTTGTTCAGTTTGTTTATGGCAGGGGACCACAAGATTGGCTTCCTTTTTTGGAGGAGAGCATCTTGATTCTATTGGGTATGGTGAAATCCATGCATTTCTGTACATGTTCATACAGTGCGTTGGTGTATGATCTGGTGGTCATGCAACTATTCTCCATTTGCATGGGTGCCATGAAGTTAGCCACCTCTGTTTTTAGGAGCCCAAAGTTAGCTTTGGAGAAGTTTTTCATGGTGGTTACCTTTGCGGGGGGGGGGGGGTTTCAACTGCGATTAGTTTGTGGTCGGATCTAACCAGGGAGGAGTTGACTATTGGTGTAGAGCAATGGTCACCTGAAATAGTTATCGGATGTGTATCAAAGTTCTCAGTTAAATGGAATGTTCTTGTGAAATATAATTTCTGTCAAGTCTAGTCCGGTTATTGGATCTTGGGAAATAATTTGTAAACTCTCTCTGATTTCCTACCACTGAATCCACACCTTTCATACCAAATATTTTCATAATTGTTTTCAGAAATCTACTCTCTTTTTGTTATATTTTCCCTTCTAGAAACATCCTCATTGTTGCAAATCAAATTCCAGTCACCACTTATAAGTAATATTTCCTGTGGAAAGTGAATTATGTCTCCCAAAATTAATACATGCCAGCATAATCATCATCCATTGTCAGGAGCCATTGATTACTACAAATCTGCCATTATTATCTTTTTTTCCCTCTTCCATTAATCGTCTAGCAATTAATATAAGCCCTTCTCTTTTCCTGTAGAATATCCCTCCTGAAATCCATTCTTTAATAAATTTGCATGCTCAGTTTTTTTCCAAATGTGTCTCTTGTAGCATTGCTCTTTGTACTCTGCATTTATTTATTTCACATTTTTTAACTGGGTTAGTCCAACTGAGTTTGCAAACCTATTTTCAGTGGAGAACAGAGGGGAAAAGCCCCAGCAAACATAAGTAAAGATAAAGTGACAATATACAAATATTAAATCTTCTTCTACTTCTTTCGGCTTTTCCCGGTTGGGGGTCGCCACAGTGGATCACCTGTCTTCTCATGATTGGCAGTGGAGTTTTACAGTGTCGAGTTGCCAGCCCAGTGCCCAACCTTCCACAGAAGGCACACACACATTCATGCCTAGGGCCAATTTAGAGTGTCCAATCCACCTACAGCATGTCTTTGGGATGAAACCGGAGCACCCGGAGGAAACCTACGTGACCACAGGGAGGACATGCAGACTCTGCACAGAAGGCACCCCAGCCGAGGATCGAACCAGAGAACCTCTTTCTGTAAGGCACCAACGCTAACTGCTGCACCACCGCGGCCACCCTAATATACAAATATTAAATAACAATCACAATACAGAATAATTGCATTGATAGTAAGCAACCCATTTTCAGTGGAGACCCAAGGGGAAAGAGTCCCAGCAAACATTTCTTAATATACTTAACTATTTTTTTCCTTTTTGTCTATACCTGCAAGACCATTGACATATTCCAAGATAAAATGAAAAGTGTGGCCATTATGGTAAGAAGTCATTATTCCCTCCTATTATACTTTTTTTAAATGTCTGTTTACAGCTTTTGTGATACATGCACCAATTAATATGTTGTGTCTTTCGGCTTTTCCCGGTTAGGGGTCACCACAGCAGAACTCCGGTCCGCTAATGATTGGCAGTAGATTTTTACGTACCGAGTTGCCGGCTCTGACGCACAACCTTCAATGAAGGTACGCCCATTCACGCATATCTCCACACAGAAGACACTCTAGCTGAGAATCGAACAGGACAATGTCTTACTGTGAGGCGACAATGCTACCGCAGCACCACCACCACATGCACCAATTAATATATGGCAGGTTAATCCTTTGTACAGTTTTTCATATCATCAGCATTGGAACCTATGTCACATTTTACAAGACTTATTATTTTTATAAAAACCCTCAAACAAAACAACAAGCACACCCCATAACCTATTAACTTCATACGATCATAGGATCATGGATCATAGGATCATCAGTGGTCTCTCCAATTGTGGAGGTGCTTGGAAAGGTACATACCAAAAGGGGTGTTGTACTCAATTATCAGCTTGATGAGGGAAGAGTACAGGGAGGTTATAACTTCTTTTTTTTTCTGGAGGCAATGCCCTTATTTATGAGATGAGCAATATACAATGCTCTTCTTACCACTGTGGAGACATAGTGCTCAAACGTGAGGTTGCTGTCAACCTGTGTGCCTAGGTCTCTCACTACTGAATGTGTACTTAAGGTGTTGCTATTGATGTGGTAGTTAGCAGGAACATCGCCCTTACTGAAAGAGATGATAATACATTTTTGCATTGAGTTTAAGACCATTACTTTGGCACCAATCAGTTGTTTGTGTAAGACCTTCTTGTAGGATGTTGACATCATGTGGAGATTCTATGACTGCTCCCAGTTTGCAGTCATCAACAAATTTTATCAGCCACAGACCTTTAGTTTTTGCTTGTACTTCAGAGAACTAGATTCCAGACAGTAGAGGCCCCAGGACTGATCCCTGTGGAACACCATTGGTTACAGGTCTGCTGTTGGAGGTGGATTCTGCTATTTCGACTATATGGGCTCTATCAGTGAGCCAGTTAGTGACCCATCTAATGATATAAGGATTGATACCTAGCTGGATGAGTTTGTCAATGATATCTGAGTGGGGGATAGTGTCAAATTCCTTGGCTAAGTCTAGGTAGGCTGTATGCACAGATTTTTCCTCATCCAGGGTCTTAGTGACTGTCTTGAAGAAGTCCACCAGGGTTAACAGGCATGATCTCCCTTTGACAAATCCAAACTGAGTAGGGTCAAGTATTTGGAGATTGCCAATATCTTTATTGATAAGGTCTCTGCTTTTTTAATTTCTCTTTTGGGTTTCTAATACCATGATGGGAATGGACCCCATTCTTAAGTCAAAGTACGATTAAAGTTCATGAAATTAGTATTGTTTCACTCTTAGATATTAGCCAAAAGTGCTCTTCGCAGCACCTGTAATGTGCCCAGTAATGACTCCTTCTGAAGTTTGTACGGTGTTACATGAATTGGTAATATACCTAAATATGAGTGTAAATTCTTTTTTATAAGACCAGTTGCTCCTACTACTATTGGAACTGTCTGGGTATCTTTCTTCCACATGGCTCTTGTTTCTGCCTGCAGATCGAGGTATTTTATGACTTTGTGTCTGTCTGTACGCAAGACACTGTAGTCACTAGGTGTGGCAATTTCAATGATTAATGCTACTTTTGTCTTCTTTTCTTGGACCACTATATCCGGTTTTCTAGCATCTAACCTTTGGACTGTTGGTATTGGGTGATCCCATGTGATGTAAACTTCATCATTTTCTATGATTATCTGTGGCTCATGTTTTCAGTGTTTTTTCAGCCACTTCGATACCATAATGTTTGCACAATCTCCAGTGTAACAATCTTGCCACATTATTATGCCTTTCAGTATACAGTCCCTCTGCCATTAAAGAGTCACAACCAGCAATAAGGTGTGTGACTGTTTCCAATTCTGTTCCACAAAACCTACATATGTCTGTTTCTCCCACATGTTCAATGGACTTAGTAAACCAGCGTGTATGTAGCCCACTATCTTGGGCTGCCAATATTAACCTTTCATTTCTTGATGTAAATTCAACTCTCCTTAACCATTCCTGTGTTCGTTCTTGATCAACATGAGCCTCTTCCAGAAGTTTTCTATACTTGCAACTATATTTATGCTTTTTCCACATTTCTTGCCTTCTCATCTGGTCCTTCACCTTATATTCTTTCTTTTGTTTTTTAGCACATTCAGTTGCTGCCTGGTTTTTATCCACTTCTGGTTTGATTTCCATTCCATCAGGTCCATGATGATTCACTCTATGGCCTTGCAGATAAGGTTAGTCAGACTAATAGGTCTATAGTTCCTGGAGTCAGTGGAAGCACCAGCTTTGTGCAAGGGAATAACGGTAGCCATTTTCCATTCAGCTGGGATGAAGCTGGTGCTTAGACTATGATTGAAAAGAGTATGCAATGGTGTTGCCCATTCTTGTTGGAGCCCATATAGGACACAGCCTGGGATGTTATCAGGTCTCATAGATGCTGTGTTCCTGGCCTTAGAGAGGATATTAACAACCTGCTCTTTAGAGATACAAGGTAAGGGACAGGTGGTAGGGATGTCATGGGGTACTTGTGATGGGGACAGGGGAGTGAAGTTTTCACAGAACTTGTTGGCCAACAGGTTAGCTACATCCACAGTCTCAGTATATCTGGTATCATTAACATTCAGTTTGGCACAAATTTGGGCCTTTCCTTTTAGGTTATGGATGTAACTAAAGAATGCCTTATGGTTGTCGTTAGTTTTGGAAGCTAATTTGGAGTCATAGTTTGCTTTGGAGGACTTCACAAGAAGTCTTATTCGCTTGTTTAAGCTGAGAAGGGAGTATTTCCAGTTTAAGGGTTGCTTCGTCTTACTGTTAGATAACAATTTCTTCCTCTTTTATAAAGGCTGTTAATGGCAGTTGTCCACCAGCAGTTTTGCTCTTCATTGAGGAGCTTGTTTTGGACCTATCAGGTACAGCCAAATCAATGCAGTTATACAGTTGTTTGTACAAAGTATTGGTGTAAAACTTAGCATAGTTGCCAGTTCCATCTGAGGGGGGGAATGTGCAGTGAAGCCATCCTGTAAGAGGTTATTATCTGCTTTGGAGAAATTTTTTAGTTTACTTGCTGCTGGGGGGGGTCAGGTGTGATAGTTACTTCCAATGAGACTGATTTGTGGTCAGATCTCACCAGGGAAGACCTCACAGTGGGGGTACTACAGTGGTCCCCCATATTGGTAAGCACCAGATCCAGGATGTTGGCACCCTTTGTGGGGGTGTCAACCAGCTGGTCCAAGGTATTGGAGTTAAGGAAGTCGAGGAACCTTTGGGCAAATGAGTTTGAGCACAAGTAATTTACCCAGTCAATTTATGGGTAGTTAAAGTCACCCAAAACCATGGTGTTTGGCTGTATATTGATAGACACAGGTAGATCCAAACAGGCAGAATGGGTGTCCTGATTCATGAAAGGAGGACTGTAGCTGGCAATGACTTGAGTAGGTGTCCTATCAACAGTTAATTACACCGGAAGTATTTCCAGGGAATCATGCTGTTTAACCAATCTGGAGGTGTATTTATCTTTAATAAATATTGATACACCGCCTCCTTTAGTTTTCATGCCTTTAGTTTATGGTCTGAATGGGTGGAAGGAGGTGTAATCCAGTGTGGCTGGGGTGCTCTCCACCATAGCTCTCAATCTTCCATTTCCAAAATGAGGAACACTAGCCCTCATAATGTGGAACAAATGGGCAAAATATGGAACACATACTCATGGCTTACTAATAGCTTCAACCAGGAAGGTCATAGGATAGTTACAATATGCTGCTTATAGTTTTAAAAAAGATCTTTTAATGAATTTATAGAATTAATTTCTGTTTATCATGAATATCAGTTAAATAAATTACTAACACTAGTATGGTATATAGTAAAATGTGTTAAAAAACAGTCCACACAATTCAAGCAGACAGTAGAATCTAAATACAAATTAAAAGTGCAATATAAGAGGAAAAACAGGCACTTATAGTTAGTTGGAAGCAACGGATACCTCAGATCATTCAGTATCTCAGTGACTAGCTGGTTTTAGTGCTCATGTGATACCAAACTGTCTTGATTCAGCAAGACTTAATCTAACCTATGCTTTAAATGCAGACGTACTAGAAATTCAAAGTGCATAAAATCACAGTCATAACAGCAAAAAACTGTTTAAATAAAGCAGCAATTCACCAGCAATTCCCAGCTTAGAAGGGTGTAGGCTACACTCTCCTACCACACGTGTCTAGACCACAAACCTTCCTAATGTAAAACAACTGGTTTTAGAGCCCAGGTGCTTAAGCCAAAACTAAGACACTTCAGAAAATAGACACAATAGGCCTTCAACCAGCAATTTCCAGCTTAGAAGGGTGTAGGCTATCCTCTTCTGCCACAAGAATTAGATCACAAATCCTCATAATGTAAAGTAACTGGTTTGAAACCCAAATGCTTAAACCAGAATAAAGACACTTAGAATAACAAAATACAAACACATAACTATGTACATCTTCAAATAATGAAGTTTAACACTCCTACTAGGAACATTTGTGCCAGATAGACATCTGCTAACACAGTCACCTGAAACTGAAGTTATCCATGCTAAGACACGTTATTGTCTGTGCTTCTACTTACACTAGTTGGTGTCTGTTCTTTTTATCTTTATTCCCCCTCCCCAGATGTGAAAACTACTTGCATACTTTCAGAAACCATTAACTTTTAGGCTTGAAGAAAGCCAGTGTTTTATATTGCATTGCCCTATTATCAGCTTGCCTCCATGGAAAAGTAAGGGAAATAAGAAATATCCAGTTCACTGTTGTAGCCTGAAAAACACGCTGAAGCAGTTATTGCTAAAAGAAAATTTTGCATTATAATCAGTGCTCTCATATTTACTTGCTTTTGCCTAAAATGTGTCATTAGATTAAGCCAAGGACATTCACTGAAGTACAATCAACAGAAAACTTATCAGCTCTACATACACATCCCATTATTACAGCCCATTAACTTAAACATGCTTTTATCCAGCTTGTCTTCTCTTTCTGTACTGCAATGCCTACATTTCTTAATACCAAAAAAAAAGAAGAAAGAGAAGAGGAAGAAGAAGAAGAAAAAGAAAAGGCACCTGCTTACTTTAATAACTTTATCATATACAAGAACAATTAAACATACCTTATCATAAACTATGCAATTTATGTTTATGAAATGTTTCATAGAAATACTGTTAAGAAAATACATTGTTTTACTTTCAGTTATCCTTTTCCTTCCTCTACCCCTCACCAGAGTCCTTCCAGACTTTAGTGACATGAAGTGAGGCAAATGCTTTTCAGTCTTTCATAAGTTTTATGAGGTCAGCAAAGGTCCATTCTTTTTACTTATTGTTATACAGCCATATTTCACAAATGTGATGCTTTGCAGTCTCACATTTATTCACTAATTGCTATGTTGATGTTCTTTTTCCTATTCATCTCCATTTCCTAACTCCAGATTCTGGTTCAAATCCTCAGTGCTCCCAGTTTTTTCTGGTCAGCTCCTGTGCTTTTCTCTGTCTCTCAAGCATTTTCTTTTGGGACAGTGGAAAATGTTTCATTGACAAAGTCTCACCATGTGCTTTATTATCAGAAGAATAAGAAGCAAGAGTCCCCTTCTGCTTGATGGCTCATTTTTTGTTGTATAGACTCCTGCATCTCCTCCTTAGCCTGTTCTGTATCAGAAAATTATTTTGATCCTCCAGGGAAAAATATTCTGTAGGCAGCTGGATACAGCAGCTTGAATATGACACCTGCCTCTCAACACTACCTGATTACTGGAATAAATCTGTTTCTCTTTTGCCTGGCGGACAGTGAATAGTCATTTTCCACAAACATTCTGCTGTCTCCAACTTTTAATACTTTGTCCTTTTGCTGCACTTTTGTTATGATCAACTATTTCTGCTGGTAGGTTTGCATCTTTACTAATGAAGGTCTTCACTGCTTTCTCGTGGCCATATTTGGTGTATACACACAGTGTGCTCTTTCAGTTAACCATTCCTGTTGTGGAATACCAGTCTAGTAGCTTATTTGTGTTTTCATAAAATTAATACAGTCTCTTCCTTCTAATTTCCCTGGTTCAACAAAAAATCTCATATTTTCCCTATGTGCTCCGTCCTCTAATTCTACAATTTTTTTAAACATCTCTTCTTGAGCAGTCTCATCCTCAGCTAGCCTTTTCTTCATTTTGACCTCTGATTTTTACAGATTTATCAGCTCATCTGAATATCTGTTTAAAGCTTCATCCATTTTTCCAGCCTTTTGTTATTTGAATTGATATATACCTCCGCGGTGGTGCAGCTGTAGTGTTGTTGCCTCACAGCAAGGGGTTCTCCCGTTCTGTTCTCGGCTGGAGTACGGGGAGTGCCTTCTGTGTGGAGTCTGCATGTCCTCCCCGCGGTTGGGTGGGCGTTCAAAAGACATGCGTAAATGGGTGTGCCTTCGTTGAAGATTGGACGTCGAGCTGGCACCTCGGCGGTCTTGAAAATTTACTGCCAATCATTAGCGGACCGGAGTTCCGCTGTGGTGACCCCTAACCGGGAAAAGCCAAAAGACAAACAACAACATATACCTTCAGCGTTTCATTTATTTTAATCATCTTTGAGCACATTTGACTTATTTTTCTCTATATTACTGGAAGCCATGTCTTGCACCAAAGGTGGAACTAGAACTGCTTTTTGCTAAATAGCTGCAGGATTCTTCCCAGTCCATATTTTTCTTCACCTTTTCTTGTTAATTTTGATATTTTAGGCTCTCTTAGTTTCTTCTTTGCAGGCATCCAGCCAGTGCAATTACTAGTCAATAACTAAATTTTACTCAGTCTGATGATATATCCTGATGCCTTTTCTGTTTTTGTTTTCACACTGAGAGAGCTGAAGTTAAGCTGTTGATCAGTGTGCAGCCATCTTGGAAAGTCTAGATAGTATTACTTGGTAATAATTTAGAGCCAAATGCTCCCAGTACGAAAATTAGTATATGAAGCCTGGTTTGAGTCAAGAATTGGTCATTAGAGTAGAATGATTTGCACACTGTTTTAAGATGAGTTGATCAAAAGAGTTATAATTTGTTAGGGCTAGATGGGAAATTCTAATGGGTAAGAGGGTAGAAGATAAAACATTACATGAGAGCAATGCGTGATAAACTATATGTGATATGGACTTTCTGGAGCAGGTGAAATGGAGAAAATAAAGGAAAATTAATATGAAATATATGTGAAAATGTTACAAGCTCTAGCTGATAATCGTTATCAATCTTGTAAATAGTATGTAGTTCTGTAACCCTTGTTCTAAGGTTGATGGTTAATTATGGTTTAACTAATGGCTGATGTTAATAATTGTTTATCATGTATTTATTTGTTTTGACCAAAAATGATGTTTGGTTAAAAAAAAAATTCAGCACATTCTACAGCCTGTAGAAGCACAGTACCTGATTCATTTGTAAAACTGAGTATTCCTCTTTCTAGAGATTGTGCAATCACAAAGAGGTGCAAGAGGCAGAGGGCTTGTCTCATCTGCAGAAATTATGTTTTGTAACTTGTAAGTTTATTTATTTTGGTGATATTCCACTTCCTCAACGAGGAGGAGAGAAGAACAAAGTATTAAAGCGGTCACATGTGGGAGCACAGTGATAGTAATGACACAGTGACATCAGCATGGCTCATTACTGTACTACTGGGTTAGACAGGAAGGGGTACACTTAGTGATCCACACATGTTACTACACAGAATCATCTCATGTGTGGCATATTATAAAGAGGTAGGGACTGACCTTTTCAGGAATATGGTTGGAATATGTAGGTCACAGGGATCCATCCCAAGCTGTCATGTGTGGCCGCTATACTGACAGTAGGGGTGTGGGGGCACTGGCAGGGGTCTTACAGGGGTCAGGCTATAATGGCAGGGTAAGATGTATGGATGACCTTGCAGTCATACCTATGGCAGGGGGCAATGTAGGTGGAATGCAGGTGGGGGCAGCAGTGCATTTGTATGCCAGTGTCTTTTGTAGACTGATACAGTCATGAACAGCAATTATACTGTTCCTCCATTTTATTTAACATTGCCTTTTCCAATGAAGTGGTATAACACAGTATATGGCAGACTGTACATGGGCAGGGGGACTGGCTGTCCTGCTGCAGTGGGCTGCCATCTCCATCCACATTTGTAGATGGATATGTGAATAACTGCAATAGACTACAGCTGCAGGTAAACAATGTGGCCAAGCATAATTTGCTACTTACAAGAGACATTCAACAAAGTAATCTGCACATGTGTGACACTGCTTATGCATCCCTTCCCACAGTTCTGTGGGCCACTGTTTACCTCCTACAGGCTCTGTCATGTGAAACTGCTGTTTCAGTTCTGGCTGAAAATTAGACCAGCTGCTTACAATGGGCTGCTGCTTTGTTTTTCTTGGTGCTTGTAAAATGGTAAAACATCCATAAATGTTACTAATGAGTAGTCGTTTGCACAGTATTTACATTATGATTCACAGGCACACACCAGCAATACTCTGCTGTTTCAGAAGTGAAAGCTGCATGTGCATATATGTTGTGCAACTGCTTGGCACTAAGTTACAGTACTTGCTATTCAAATGTCATGTGGGGTGTGAATCTCAGGTTACCATCTTGTTTTGTTATAGATGTGTGCTGATGTCTGCTGAATATAGTGACCATGGAAATCTCCTGTCCAGTGTGCAAAGGAAAGCAGGATTCTGCTATATCTCTTAGTAGCCAGTTCAGGGAGTGGCTTTTGGAGCCATCTGCAGGTCCTTTCAGGAAGGTGAATGCCTGGCTTGACATGTTATACCAGCAATCCAGGACAACTGGGAACAAATGTACAGGTGATCAGTACAGGCATTAGTTCAATGACCTACACTGACATAGGCAGGGACAATGTTGGTGGAGTGCAGGAGGGGGCGGCAGTGCATTTGTCCAGTAATAGTCCAAATGTGGGAAACAGAGGTGAGACAGGGATGCCCCAAACAGTATAGTATGTATTTAGCATTTCTGCTGTGCATAATACTGGTTTAATGTACTTTTTTCTTTTTTTCACAGGCTTGTTTCTAATATTGTATATATAATATTTCTTCTGACAGATACCAGGGTATCCCAGGTAGGCATCTGTGAGTAACTGGCTGTATCCTGTGTACACTGTAATTGTCATTTGCTTTTCTACAGCAATTATCTGTGGGGCAGGGCATAGGGCTGTGTACCTTTGGTCTGTAGCCATTACTTCATGCTTCTGCATCACTGCACATAACTGTGTTACTACAGCTATTTCTGCATCACTGCACATAACTGTGTTAGTACAGCTATTTCTGCATCATTGCACATAACTGTGTTAGTGCATGCATTTTTGCTTCATTGCACTTCACAGAAGTAATGTATCTGCCTCAACTCCATTGTACATCCCTGTGGTAGTGTAGTTGGCTGTCCTAGACACTGACATCAGGACGTGTTGTTGCTTCTTTGCAAAAGCAAATGCTAGTGAGCTTCTGCTTTGGGCCCTGTGGAAGATTTCAGGCTTCTTCTTGCTTACAGGTATATGAACTATAGTTTTACTTGTCAGCTGCATATCAGTCACACCTCTATGTGCTATGCGGTGGCTTGCATATCCATTTTGCTTTTCTGCATGGGCAGAATGTGTAGAGAAAGCTACCAGCTGCCAGAGGAGGAATCAGATATCCTTGGCACAGTGGGTATAACTGATCATATGCCTTCTGTAGTATATCTGGTGTATCACCTCTGAGTCCTTATCAGTACTTGTATGCTTCTCATTTTGTCACCCTCCCACAGGTCATCAAGGTCCACTCCAAAGCAAATGCAAATATGACTCAGTCATTGTACATGCTGGTATGAATGACCTGAGATGTACCTCCCTGGACTACATGAAAAGAGACATAGAGGAGCTCTCTGATCATGTAACCCAGGCTGGTATGACCCTGACCTTGAGCAGCATCTTACCCTCACCTAGAATAATGCCACAGTACAAAGACAAAATGATCGATTTTAACAATTGGCTAAAATTTTGGTGTCATTCAAAGGGGATCCAGTGTCTGTCAGCCTGGGATGACATGCTCGACAAGCCACGTTGCTAGGGATGGCTTGCACCTGTCACCACTGGGATTTTGGATATTGGCAAAGGCTCTTGCCACCCCCATAGTGCCTTTTTTAGGCAAGGCTCAAAAGTCAAACCCACCCCCATAGACAGCACAAGGAACAAGAAACTAAGGGTAATGCTGCTAAACGCCAGAAGTCTTAACCTCAAGATGCACGCACTCGAAGCTCTCCTCAGTATGGAGAACATCGATATCTGTGCAGTGACAGAAACCTGGTTCAAGGCTTCAGAGAGCACCCCAGCACTACCAGGCTATACCTTATATCATGCTTTTCGGCCCCAAAACCCAGACCAAACCACAAAAGGAGGGGGAGTTTCCATATTTATCAAGGATATCCACACCTCCAGGTTAGTGGCATTGCACGAAGTATCGGAGACCATCCATGTGCAACTAACAGTGGGCAAGACTGCTTTTCAGTTTATAGCATCCTACAGACCACCATCTCAAAGTCAGGAATCCCACTCGGCTTTCCTGAAAACATTGGAGAATATGAAGATCTCTCCGAACGCCATTATATTGGGTGACTTCAACTACCCAAACATTGACTGGGAGCACTACTCAAGCCCCAGCACCTTAGCCCAAAGGTTCCTGGAAATTATAAACTCAAATGCTATGGAACAACTAGTCACCACTCCCACAAGAGGGGACAACATACTAGACCTGATCATTACCAACATGGGGACTCTATGCTCCACACCAGAAGTATATCCCTCATTGGTAAGATCAGACCATAAATTAATTTCACTGGATGTCCACATCCCGACCCCATCCCCAGCCCAGAAAACCACAGTGAAAACTTCTCAAAGCGAACTTCTCACTTCTCAAAACCGAAGTGGAATCCTTCAAGGCCCCAGGGCCAGTGGAAACTACGGCCCAAACTGCAGAATCCTATATAAACGCATTCTACGGACATCTCCAGGAATGCATGGATCATGCTATCCCAAACCAAACCAAGACCCAATCATCCAAAGGCAGACGTCCAGTCTGGTGGACCCCTGCCATAAATAAACTGTACAACAGAAGGAAGAAGCTACTACATGATAGAGCAAAATCCCTAATAGGGAAGGTATCTCTGATCAGTACTAGCAAAAAATTACGATCCCTCATAAAATCCTCCAAGGCCAGCTTCGAGAGAAAAATTGCACAGGACACCAAAGACAATCATAAGGCTTTTTTCAGTTATGTTAGGAACCTGGGATGCAACTCCCAGACATGTTCTGAGTTGATTCTATATGACAAAAAATACACTGAACCCACAGACATCGCCAATATCCTGGCAGACAGGTTCAGTGCAAACTTCTCCACCCCCCCCCAAAAGAGCAAGTATCTATCCCGGCAGAGGGCTGCCTCCCAAACATCTCTGATGCTCCGGTGAAGGCTCCCCTCCAAAGCAAAAAAAACACTGCTTCCATGGGACCAGATGGCATCCCAGGTTGCGTCCTACATGAACTCTAAGAGGAACTAATCCCTCAAATAAAACAGCTATACAATCTCAGCCTCACTACAGGATATGTGCCCACAGAATGGCGTACAGCAACAGTGGTCCCACTCCACAAAGGTGGAGCCTCTACGGACCCTGGAAACTATCGCCCCATAAGCCTAACTAGCTTAGTCTGCAAGGCTATGGAGAGGATCATCATGGAGCTCATAAACAAAGACATTGGGGACCTACAGACACTAGATCCTACCCAGTTCGGCTTTGTCAAGGGCAGATCCTGCCTTTTGAACCTGGTTGACTTCTTCGAAACAGTGACCAAAGCCATAGATGAAGGGAAGGTAGTCCACACAGCCTATCTGGACCTTGCAAAGGCATTTGACACAATACCCCACTCGGACATCATAGATGAGCTATCCAGCTTAAATATAAACCCCTATGTCACAAGATGGGTCGCAAACTGGCTCAAAGACAGAACCCACAGAGTGAGAGTTGCTGGAGCCATGTCAGACTTGAAACCGGTCACAAGTGGCATCCCACAGGGTTCTGTCCTGGGACCACTCTTGTTCGGTATATACTTTTCCGAGGTACAGGCAAACGCGGGAGGACTATGGCTCACCAAGTTCGCAGACGACTGCAAACTGGGCGCCATAAACAACTCTTTAGCTGACACAAACATCCTTCAAAAAGGTCTCACAGCCAGCGCCATGGTTTAAATCTAAATGCCAAAAAATGTATAGTCATACCCTTTGGCAAAAACAATGTGCCCACAAATTACCACATAGGCGGAAACCCATTAAGTACAGAGAAAGTTATTAGGGACCTGGGGACCCAAGTTGATAGCAATCTCTCCTTTGAAAACCACATTGCCAAAGTGGTTAGAAAGACCTTCTACATAGCCCACTTCATCACGAAGGGTTTCACATCTAGATCAAGAGAGGTAACCGTGCCCCTTTATTCATCCCTCATCAGGCCCATCATAGAATACAATGCCCCTTTTGGGATGTACCCTACCCGACACCTGCAGCAATTATAAAGACCCCAAAAGTATCTCACCAAGAGGATCAAGGGTCTCAAACAGATGCCATACGCTAATTGGTTAAAAAAACTCCAGCTCTACTCAGTTGCATACCGCCTACTTCGAGGCGATCTATGCCTGACATACAAAGCTATGTCAAATCCAGAATTAATGGACATGCTCCGCCTCAGTAAATCTAAATCCCTTAGAGCCACACGCTCGAGGGACTTGAACCTAAGCACAGAAATAAATAGAACTTGCTGGAGGGACAGGTTCATAACCCAGAGGCTCCCTTCGCTGTGGAATAGAAGTCCAGTTCATGTGAGGCAGAGCACCTCACTGAATCTCTTCAAGAAGAATCTCGATAGGTGGATGGGGGATCGTAGGTTTGTCACAGGGATTACTCCCATGTCACCATTAGACAGAGGCACAGTAAACTAAACCTTAAAAAGGGCACAGTATACTCAAATCAAGGGATGGCGTAAGCCATACAGAATTGGACTAGGCTTATAATTGCCCCAGGGCAGATAGCCTAGTATGAACCTATGAACCAAAGATGGAGACATATCAGCCATTGCCCACTGCTACCCCCAGCCAAAGCTGTGGCTGAGGATGGTAAGATGAGTGGGAGCACCCCATCAGGGAGAGTCCAGACCAGCTCATTTGCTGGACATGTTTATGCCAAAGATAGGGTATATGGTGGATACAGAGGCTGACAGGGCAATCACATACTGGGTCACGATGCATGCCCCCCCCCACAGGAGGTATCAAACCTCACTGGACTGGTTGACTAATGCCAGCAGGCAACCAGATGTGGATGTCATTCATGACATTGGCCATTTGGACCCAAGATTACCATTTACTGTGCCTGTCAGTCATTGACAGGCTACATGTACACCATCCTGTTCCCAGCCATTTGTCTACCCTTTCTCTATGTGTCTCCCACATACTCCCATGTGTCCACATCTTAATCTGTTCATCAGTGTGTGTGTGAGTTTGTGTTTGTGTGGCCCCCACCTACCTTCCCTGATATTCCTCCCCTCCGTGCTTTTTAGCCCTTCCATTTTCCTTCTCTCTCTCTCTCCCTCTCTCTCTCACTATATATATATATATATATATATATATATATATATATATATATATATATATATATATATATATACACATATATATGGGTCTACTGCTCTACATCGAAAGAACACTTCTTCAAAATAGAGCAGGAGACCCACACTTCAGTGAAAGTTCACTTCAACGAAAGTGCACTTTCGCTGAAGTCTAGTTCCCCAGGCGACCCCAAACCCCCCCCACTAAAACATGTTTTTGCAGGGGGGGCAAGCCCCCCTGCACCGCCTGCCCCCCACACACCCCCCACTTAAATATACCAACTCCGAGATCGAACTACAGCGGGGAAAAGGGAATATTCCCATTCTACGCTGTAGTGTGACTACCGAAGTCAATGTTTGAAGTTTCACTACTTCGAACAAGTGGACTCGGTGAAGTGGGTTCGAAGAAGTGAAACTTCGAACATCTGCACGGATCCCATATATATATATATATATATATATATATATATATATATATATATATATATATATATATATATATAGTGAGAGAGAGAGTATGGAAGTATGGGAAATCGGCCCTACTTAAACCCAAGGATGGGAATACATCTCATAACTGGCACAATGACAGTAAGGGGAGAAGATGTGTGCCTTTGGGCACAGCGCTAGTGCATCCAGGTGTCCAAGGTCATGGCAGGACTCCTTGTCAAAGACCTTGATCAGAGACTTCTGCGAGGCCAGCCAGGGCTCCAAATATAAGGCAGAGGTCTGGGACCATCTCGCCCATGACCTCACCAGTGCCACTGGCATACCCCGAACTGGTGAGCAGGTCAGGTATCACTATGCGGACCTGAAGTGGCGTAAGGGAGACCTCTTGGAGGAGTGGCTCCAAGAGGCTAGAGCGGCAGGGGATATTCCAGTTGTGTGTAAGTATCACCCCACTATGTGTGTAATAATTGCCAGCTCAGGTATATCATGGATGGGTATGGCTAAATATTCCTCTTATGTCCCCCACAGCTGCAATGGAGTGGGCCGCGAACCAGGAGGCCCACATCAGTCACCTGGCGAGGTTGTGATGTGAGGCAGGTCAGTAATACTCATGCATTTACTGTCATAGGAAATAAAACTAAAAGTAGTAGTAAATTAATTGCCTGTATAAAACCTGTATAGTTCAAGGCAAGTACTGCATACACTAGAGAATATGGCAGGAGGAGTCTCATATCATTTGTATGTCAATAAAAGTATAATAGCCTGACAATAAAGGTCTAACTGCTAGACTGCATGTGTATACTCTTGTATCATATGGTAATGTAGATTAGTACTGTTGTATTAAGCACTATTATCCACACATAAATTGTATGTGTAGGAATGGCTGTATATGACAGGTGTAATCCCCAGAGGCCATTTAGTACAGCTGAGAGACACACAGACAGAAAACAGAGAAAATGCAGACAACAAAACCTGAATAGCACATGCAACCGAGATGTGAACTGTTGTTTTTTAGCACACACAGCCATGGTTCGAATCCTGCCAGTGGTAGTACTCTGGTTCATAGGTTCATAGGTTCATACTAGGCTATCTGCCCTGGGGCATTTATAAGCCTAGCCTGATTGTGTTTGGCTTACGCCACCCCTTGATTTGAGTATACTGTGCCCTTTTTAAAGTTTAGTTTTCTGTGCCCTGTCTAATAGTGACACGGAAGTAATCCCCGGTACAAACCTACGATCCTCCATCCACTCATCAAGATTCTTCTTGAAGAGAGTCATTGAGGTGCTCTGCCTAACATGAATTAGAATTCTATTCCAGAGCGAAGGGAGCGTCTGGGTTATGAATCTGTCCCTCCAGCATGTTCTATTTATTTCTGTGCTGAGGTTCAAGTCCATCGAGCACGTGGCTCTAAGGGATTTAGATTTACTGAGGTGGAGCACGTCCATTAATTCTGGGTTGGACATAGCTTTATATGTCAGGCATAGATCGCCTCGAAGTAGGCACTATGCAACTGAGTAGAGCTGGAGTTTTTTTAACCGAGCAGCATATGGCATCTGTTTGAGTCCCTTGATCCTCCTGGTGAGGTACTTTGGGGTCTTTCTAATTGCTGCAGGTGTCGGGTAAGGTACATCCCAAAGGGGGCATTGTATTCTATGATGGGCCTGATGAGGGATGAATAAAGGGGCACGATTACCTCTCTTGATCTAGATGTGAATCCTTTCATGATGAGGTGGGCTATGTAGAAGGTCTTTCTAACCACTTTGGCAATGTGGTTGTCAAAGGAGAGATTGCTATCAACTTGGGTCCCCAGATCCCTAATTACTTTCTCTGTACTTAATGGGTTACCACCTATGTGGTAATTTGTGGGCACATTGTTTTTGCCAAAGGGTATGACTATATACTTTTTGGCATTTAGCTTTAGGCCATGGCTCTGGCACCAGTTATCCGTCTCTGCGAGACCTTTTTGAAGGATGTTTGTGTCAGCTGGAGAGTCGATTATGGCGCCCAGTTTGCAGTTATCTGCTAACTTGGTGAGCCATAGTCCTCCCACATTGACCTGTACCTCAGAAAAGTAAATACTGAACAAGAGAGGTCCCAGGACAGAACCTTGTGGGACGCCACTTGTGACCGGTTTCGAGTCTGACATGGCTCCAGCAACTCTGACTCTGTGGGTTCTGTCTTTGAGCCAGTTTGCGACCCATCTTGTGACATAGGAGTTTATATTTAGGCTGGATAGCTTATCTATGATGCCCGAGTGGGGTATGTGTCAAATGCATACAGAATCATACCCCACAACTGTACAGATATGTCCAGAATGTCCAGTAAAGTGGCCCATATCTGTTGCCTATCAACCTGTCCCCCTGGGAAATCAATGGGATGATCCCAGATGTATAGGCAGCAAACAGGAAATACAACTGATTGACACACATCTATGAGAACAAAGCTAGCACACTGGCAACTCCCCAATACCTTATGAGACTAAGAAGCCATGTATGTCCCATTTACACCCCAACTTGTCAAGCTGTGGTCAGAGTGTATACAGTAATAGAGTGAGATGTATGTGCATAATAGTAATGTGGAATCTGGTACTGTGTGTGGGAGCATTCAGGTAGTGCTAATAAACATTTCTCCCACAGGTCTGTCAGATACCAACACTGTGCCCAGAAATACAACAATGATACCCAGTACTGGTACTGTTTATATTGGTACTGTATGGCAGTGCAACTGATGCAGTTGCTGAATAATGAGGTATTACACATCACTGTCACTCACACTCTGCTACAACATATAACTGTCTAGGAAATCTGTATAAGAGTGTTGTAATACAAGGTCAGAATACAAAAGCACAGGGGATTAATAAGACAGAAAGCAGATAGGAGCTAGACAGCAATATCTATATAGCAGACACAACTGTGATGGACAGTGTTTAAGTTGTACCAGATACAGCCATGGTCTGAATCCTAGGAGTGGATGTAGGCTGCATACAGAATCATACCCCACAACTATACAGATGAGGCCAGATTGTCCAGTATATGGGCCCATATCTGCTGCCTGTCCCCCTGCCCCCCTGGTAAGTCTGTGGGATGATCCCAGATGTTTAGCCAGCCAACAGGGAATACAAGTGATTGTCAAACACCTATGAGAGCAAGCCTGTCACTGAAGCAACCCCCAAAACTGTTAGGAGAGTAATATTGCAAGTATGTCCTATCTACACACCCATGTTGTCAAGCTGTGACCAGAGTGTGTACAGTAACAGAGTGAGATGTATGTGCATAATACTAATGTGTAATCTGGAAGTTTGTGTGGCAACAGTCAGGTAGTGCTAACAAACATTGCTCCCACAGGTACGTTGGATACGAACACTGTGCTGAGAAATACAGACCATTATAACCTGTACTGGTACTGTTTACTCTTGTATTGTAGGGAATTGTGAGTGTTGCAGTTTGTCTGAATAATAAAGTATCAGTGATCACTGTCACCCACACTGTGCTACATAATATAACTGTGAAGGAAAGCATGTTTATGTGTGTGTCAGGTCACTAAAGGTGGAAAAGGGCAATATTCTAGATATGTCCCAGCACACCAGCATGTGGTCAACACATGGCTAGAGTCTGTGCAGAAAGAGTTGGATAGCTATGTGCACAACATCAACTCGGAATCTGAGAACATGTGTAGAAACAGTTAGTGTTAATAAACATTCCCTCCACAGGAATACCAAGTAAGAGGTGTATACTGCAGGTAAAAACAGTTCATGTGTAATGATGATGACAGCCATATCACTGTCCAAACTAAGGCTATAGGATAGTGTAGTAAGACTTGTAAGGTACAGATAACAACACTGAATAGGAAAGTAATGTGGACTACAGGAATATACTAGTTGTTAATTGAAATCTTTCTCTCCCCCCACCATATCTCCAACAATAATCAGCATACCCACCTGAACTGGTATGTAATGACACCTATGTTCTGATATTGTCCAATTGTTTGATAAATATTTTAATGGTTCCCATGCATGTGCTATATTGAATTATTCCAACATTGGTGGCATGGTGCCATCAGTGTACCTGCATGCTGTTCTTATTACCACTGTGGTCCCATATATGCATGTGCTCTGTTTGCTATGCAACTGTTCCGTATCTGGTGTCTGGGTTAATGGGAATATTGATGCATGCTGTTATACCTAACCCTGGAATGTGCTGACTATTACTAACTCACATATGATGATGAAATCTAAACACTATAGCACACTTGGGAAGGCTGGTCCCAGCAGACCCACCTGTCCCACCTCAGCTGGCCGTGGCACTGGGCACCAGCATGTCTGGGGCCCAACCCGGGACCTCCCTGTCTGTTGGTCCTGCACCACCTTCAGGTGGAACTGCCTCAGGGGATGGGGCTTGTCCCCCCTGGGAATGGGAGCGGACAGGCACCTGTCACCCGTCACCAGGTCGGGGTCATGGTGCATAGAGAGATCAACCAGCAGTTTGGTGATCTTCTACACCAGCTCGAGGGCCGCATGTTGCGATTAGAGAGTCAGCCTGGCTCTGTGACTCAGCCTCCAGCACTGCCACCTTCGGGGCTGTGAATGTGCAGTGGTGACTGCCCATGGGTGGGGACCTCAGTCCCACTGTTTCCACTAGGGGGTACATGGGCTTCCAATTTCCCAATACCCATCCCCATCAAGGTGTTTACCCCCCACATGTGTCATATACTGCCCCTGTATGCATCTTGTTTGTCTTGTCTGTTAACCTACCTAACCTACCTCCCCAAATATACCTACTACCCCTCCCCAACAATTTCACTCTCACCTGAAAAAACAAAGGACAATCTGTTCCCACAAAAACATCTCACCCCATACATAGCTGTCCATTTTGCACATGTCCACTGGACACATGTAATCTGGTCCAATTGGCATCACAACTTATTTTTGTTGTCCTCACCCCCTCCCAGGGGTTTGAGTGTCCAAATCAACCTCCAAATTCAGTGTATATGCACAGCTGTTGCTGTAGAAGAAATGGGCAGCTATGGACCTTCTCTACACACTTCCTGCACATCCCTGGCTATTTTCCCTACTATCTTTCCCTCTTTGTGCCCCTTTTATCACCATTTTCCTATCAACCCCTTTTAAAGAAATTAGCGCTGGGGTAAGTGGGAGTAAGCACTTATAAGCAGCAGTAAGCGGGTTTAAGCCTGTTTGTGTGTGGGTAAGCAATGCCTACACAGGTTAAGCAAGTTAGACGCTAACTGAGTATAAGAAACTGTAACCGGAAGTTGGTAGTGCTTACCTCTGCACAAACCCACGCAAACCCGCTTACAATTGCTGAAAAGTACCTTAATCACTCTGTATCCAACAGCCCTTGTTCTGCCCAGCAACAAAATAAACAACTTCTGCAAGGCTCGAACCTAGGACCCTCCAAACCATAGACAAAGTGATTTACCAATAAGCCATCTCAGATATACATAACCCTGATGTATTCACAATCATAGAACCCAGCCCAGTCATTCAACAGTACAGAGAATGCATTCCAACATTTAGATGTATGTGTGTGTGAGTATATTAATATCTAAACAGATACAACATATCTATATACATACATATATATATATATATATATATATATATATATATATATATATATAAATAAATACATATGAACATATATACATGCAAATGCCTACATCTATAGATATATATATCTACATCTATATGTCTAAATATATACAGCAAGTTACATATATGTAAGCAGAGTATATATATATATATATATATATATATATATATATATATATATATATATATATATATATATATATATATGTAGGTATATACGGACATAGTTATATATATGTAAAGAGATATATATATCTATATAGGTATATATGGACATACATCTGTAGATAATGGGAAAATAACTAAAACATATATGTCCACATGCACCGTTAATGGGGTTGAGAGGCCCCAGACAATATACATCTTGTAAAAATAGGTACACCCCCCTCCCCCCACAGCCAAACACATCCGCCCTGCAATACACTACCAAGTGTTGCAGATCCCATAATCAGGACCTGACACGACATGTGCACAAGATGTTAACAGTGCTATATCTCACCTGTATGATGTCAGGCTGGTATTGGTAACATATCATACAGTACAGTCTGGTTCCCATAGAAAATGTGCAATGTGGAAGCTATCAACATCCCCAGGATACATATACACAGACACATATATGCAGATACAGATATATATATATATATATATATATATATATATATATATATATATATATATATATATATAGATACATATACATATATAGCTATATATGTGACTACACATACACATGCAGAGATATGTACAGTAAGATACATATGTAGAAGATGCACACAATATGGAACAGCCACTATGCCTACAGTTAACACCTTAACAACTGGACACTGTATGAGCCACCCATACAAATGACAATTGTTGCCTGCAACATATACCCACAGAGAGGTCATAGGATATAATACCACACACAGGTTTGCATAAATGGAAAACCTTTATTTGTGTACTATTACAGTTTTATATGCCATGTCATATAGCTGTTCAGACACTGACATCCATATAAACAGAGTAATGCAACTGTGAAACAGTTATACTAACACAGTAGTCTGGAAAGGTTCAAACTGTTGCTGTCCAGGCCAAGCCCTTCAAATAGTACAATAGTAAAGACAGACTGGGCCACAGGATACCAAACAATCAACAGTAAGTAATGCAGGTGTATAGTTCAGCAGCCTCTATCTACACTCTGTACACAATCACTAGGTGGTAAAGACTTCAGTTGACACAATGGGATGTAACTGTTACATAACAAGGCATAACTGACGCCATCACAAGCACACTGACAAACAGAACAGTCTGTATGGCAGGAGGCAGTAGGCCTGCATTAACCCAATTTATGTAACTAATGTAAATATAGGTGAATTGTATGGTACTGTACATCCAGATACCTTAAGGCAGCTCACCCCTGATACCCCCACATTTTGTAACAGCCTAGGTTATTTATGGTGCATCCCCCCAGACTCAATAATACAGGGCCATATACCACTGTTACATACACTGGCCTCTGGAGTGCATAAGGGCACACATGTATTGTGTAGGTGAAGCCCACACATATATGGCCTCAGCTCCACCGTATGTGTGGGGGATACAACAGCAGTGGACTGATGGAAGGAATAGCACCGTGATATACTCACAGCCCACTTCAGAACAACCCTCTGAGAGCATGTCATATGTGCAAAGCTTGGTATGTAGGTGGAGGACAGAGGCTGGAACACAGGCCCATATGTGGAAAACTGTTGCCATACACTAAGCAAGTTGCTGGTGTTACAGGATAGTCTGCAACATACCCTTAGTCAGGGATTTGAGGTTAGAAACATAAATGGATGTAGCCATGTACTGATAGCACTCAACACACACACTGCCAGTGAAATATCTGACACAGGACCTGTGTGGTGGACAGACAAAACATGATAGGCACACCTCTGGCCATCAAGAGGATAGGCCCACAGTTGAGAGCTATGCAGACAGACTGCATTCCAAGGTAAACTAGTATGTACACACAAACCCTGTAACACCAGTACTATACAAAGCATAACACAACTCTACTCACACTCTGTCTGTAGTTCTGGAACCTCCTACAAATATGTAGCTGGCCTGAGTGTGCTGGTTCTCCTGTAAGAGGTATTGCTACCTGTTGTCTGTAACACTGATGCCCACACACAGGAAGGATGTCCATCACACAGGAAAGATAAAGGGACCATGCCCACATGATGTAGGGATTTATAGTAGGTGGTTGCCATGACAGTGGTAATTGTAAGTACTACACAGCAAGCTGCATGCAGTTAGCAAGTGAAGGACACTAATTGGTGCAGAGGCCATCACCTGATCATGTGCATTACCTACTAAAGCCATGCTGCAATCTATTCAAAGCAGCTCAATCCATTTACTGGAGAGAGAGAGAGAGAAAAAAAAAAGACAAAAGACTTCAAAATAAAAAAGCCTAAGGCAAAGGCATTTAGCCAGCATTCATTCATCAAGACATCATTCCCACAACAGGTATGTGAAGTATATATACATGTAATAGAATGTAGTACCTGGTCCATAATAATGGGATAGATGATGTGGAATGATTTATATGTGCCATCAGGTGTTGTTGTGATGATGTTCAACTGAACAACTGCTATGGACAATAGTGTCTGTCCCTGTGGGTAGTGGGCCATAGCCATCAACTGTGCAGGTCAGCACTGACTGACAAGATGTAAGCCATCATAGTGTGTGTTGTGTAATGGGAAGTATGTATATTATGTGGCCAATAGCTGGTGGTGGAAGTAATGCCATTATGATGGACACATGGGACCCATGGCCCACCACTGGCAGGATACTCAGGTTAATCTGTAATGTAGCATGCTGGAATGCCATATGTGTGTAATAGGTTTACCTGCAATTGGGTCCTACATATACCACCCCTAATGTCAGGCTGTGTCCATATGTAGCACCTGTCTGTGTTGTAGCAAGGCAGAACAGTGCAGCTGTGCAGGAAGGTGTTGTGAGATTGTGGAGCTGATGTCTGAATGTACCCCACATATAGGTATGCATATGTGTACATATGTCACATATATAATATATAAAGATATATATGTATATCAGCATGTATGTCCACAAATATACAGATACCCATGTGTACACATATATATGTGCACATATATACATCACATATATCTACACATATATAGATATATACCTATATGCACATGTCTACATATATACAAACACACAAACATATATGTATGTAAAGACATGTCCCCTATATTACTACCACAGTGATGCATGCTATGTGCAAGGCACCAGCACACATAGCAATACACACAGATATCTACAGCTGGCAGTGTGTGCAACATGGATGGGTATGTCACATGTTAGTCCCTTGTTGGGACCACATTGCCCCTGTCTGTGAAGTATGCAATGGGAATATGGGGAAGTATGGCAGGTACACTTGTGGAGGTGGTCAGGATTGGTAGATATAGAGGACAGTCTACAGGGGTGGTATGTGACACATGTGGTGGGTAAACACCCTGGATGGTGTGTGTGGTCTGTGATGTGGATGCCCCATGGGCCCCAATATGGGCACAATGGGAACAAGCCTCCCACCCACTGCTACTCACAACAGCAGTCCATGTCCTGAAGGTGCCTGGTCTGGAGGCTGAGCAGGAGGAGCATGTTGGCCCTGTGAATGTGTACTGGGTGCCTCAGACTGATGTAGCACATCCCACATGTGTCTGTGGAGCCCGGTATGGAACAGACCCTAGACCTGACCTCAGGGGACAGGAACATGTCTGTGTGTGCCCCAGGTTGGGACACACATGTGATGTGGCCAGGTATCATGGGCAGATGGGTTTGGAGAGGTGGATCTGCTGGCCAATAGAACATATACATGTTATTGTGTCACTGTTATAGAACATATGTTGGTAGTAATAGTCTACACAATCCTGGTACATGTCCAACAGCATGCATAGATATCCCCAATAACACAGAATGTCAGATGTGCAGCAATCCCAAAGCAGCCATACCACTGGCATATATGGAACCATAGTGGCCCTGACAATGGCATGCAGGTGAATAGTCTGTAACAGGCCAGCAATGATAGTGTCCACACAGGGGACATGGCTACAATCACATAGCAGAAAGTGTGGTACAATACAATATCTGTCCCACTGGTAGGTAAGCTGTAGCCATACCTAATGAGTTGTGTGTACAGTTTGTTGAAGCTGATATGGTGGGGGGTGACAGAGATGTGTATTACAAACTGTGGTAACCTTGCTGTATGAGTTGCTCAGACCTGTTTCCATCTTTATGTCTTTCAGCCAAGATGGCACATGCACAGTTGCCCACCTATTCCCAAGCGGAGAATGATGTGGTGATATCACACTTGATCCAGCACTATCCAGTGCTGTTTGGCAGGGCCACACATGAGCAGCAGGAGTGGACCACCCTGTGGAATGACCTAGTCCACAGGGTCAATGATGTCGAACTGCACAACCGCAGTTATGAGCAGGTCCGGCATCATTGTACTGACCTGCTTTGTAATGCCTGTCAGCATGCTGCTGCAGTCTGGGGGAATCACCTCACCACAGGGGGGCATGCCATCCATCCCCCCTGACATGTGTGGAGGAGCTCCTGGCCAGCCTTGTGGCACCTGCCCATCTGGACAGCTGTCAACCACTGGACTCCTTCATGGAGGTGGGTGTCACCCACACACCAGCCAAGGAGCATGCAGGTAAGGACACAGGGCACATCAGTAGACCACTGTTGTGTATACATCTGCATTGGTACAGGTAGATCATGCATATCTGACATGTCATAGATATATTGTGTTGCTGCATTGTAGTGATAAACAGATGTCCAGATGTGGTAGTATTGTGGGAATGTACCATTGATGTATTGTAATACTGCACCCACCCTGTAGCACTGCCACAGGTGTGGCCACTGACATTGCATCTCTCACCCTCTTATGTAGGTCCCTCCGGGATACCACCAAGGCAGCAGCCTGTAGCTGGTGAGTATGTTTTATGTAGATGCTTGCCAACACACAGGACATGTAATGGCAATGGTATATTCCATGCACACATCTAACACACCTACCCTGAATGCATGCTGTACATGTGCATGTATTGTTGCTGTGAAATGCACAGTCTCACAGGGGTGACCATGATGGGGTATTGGAAGGGTATGTCAGACACCTGCATGATAACTAACATCCTGTCATTGTGGAATGTGTCCACAGGGAGTAACATACTGGTGGTAGACATGGCCTACAGTAGGGACATGTTCGAAACAACACCCATATACAGTGCAACACCAGTGTATATACCTGTAGGACAATGGCAACTGCTGCAGAGATACACTATGGCATAAGGCATTACAGTAGTCCACATTATCAGCTGGGTCTAGGCTGCAACATGTGGTGTTCAGTGTATGGGACACTGCAAAGTGACACATGTGTAGGGCTTACTTGTCATGCATCTGCATAAAGGCTGAAGGAGGGGGTTTCAGCATGACACACCAGTGCACTGCAGCAGGGATCCTAAGGATGCTAGGAATGGCTCTATCTGCACATAGTCAGGTTCAGGACCTGTGGCAGCCATAACCCTACCCACACAGCAATAGTGATGGCAGTGTGTGAACACCATGGGATGTGCACATGAGTAGACCTTGCAATCATGCAGAATAGGGGACATGTGTAGGGCAGACTGAACATACACTGGCAAATGCAGATGGCCCATGCTGGTATACCCCTGCCAGGAGTAGTGACTGCTGTAGTACACACAACAAGAGGTGTGATAAACAGTCATGATAAGGGTGTGCACACACGGTGTGTATGCATTGTGGTCAGCAGCCACACACCTAACACAATCTGTAGACACTGCATGTGAAAGTACAGGACATATGTCACATATCGGGCTTGTGTACTGCTAAGATATGCAGTGATGTGGTCCCATGGCAGATCAAGGATGTGTGTGTCAAATCAATAAAGGTGTGTACACCCCCATAGCCATGGTATGCTCTGATGGTTGTCAGTGTAAGAGTATTGGAGTGGTCATACATGGTCTGTTGATGTTGACAGCTGTAAATCAGGCATCAGGCATTCACCAATGACAACTGTCCACATATCATCCCAGGTATGTGTTGCTGAAAACATAGGGGCTGTGAGAAGTAAAGCTGACATAACTGACACAGTACTACACATTCCACAATGGGTTGTACACCTGTGAGTTGTGGTGCACAGTACATGGCAGGGTGCAGAACAGGTGCACAGCAATACTGTGTACATGGGTGCAGTGGTATCCAGGGGAAGGGGCATCACCTAGTGACACAGCACATGCATCACACACATGTATACTGTTGCTAGCATGGATTGACTATAGCTGAACTGCATGCTGTTCTGTACCATATGTTCTGCATGTTGACAGATGGGTAATAGGAGGACTGTGTGTACTATCATTGTGCAACCTCACCTGTATGTGTGTGTGTGTGCATCCTGGTGGTTAGTTAGTTTGTCTGCAGGGTCACTCTGGTGAAGTGGAGGGAGGTAGATGCATGTAGGATGCATGTGTGCATGTGTGTGTTTGTGTGGGTGGCCATGTATGCACATGTGTGATTGTGGGGTGTTCATATGGCTGTACCTCCCTTTGGGACCATGCAGTACATGGACATGGACTGCCACATTACACACCAGGAATACCTGTCATGTGTGTAATCACAGGACAGCAAATAGTATAATATGGTCTGTAGCATGGAACAGGCATCCAGAGGGAAGGTAGACACCAGGTACACCCTTAATATCGCAGTCAGCAGAGAGGTCACCTACAACCCATGTATGCAGCACTACAGATGCATTGGGGAAGTACTAGTCAACACCAGGGAGTGTATCCAAATATTACAGTTGTCACATGATAGGCTGAAGGAGCAGCATATCTGGCATGTACTGAGCATTACATACACATGACACACCAGTGCGAGATATTATGGATACAACATAGTAGCCCACACATATAGGGGCCATGCACATCATGTCTGGGCATACAGAGGGTGCATACTGAATGACAGCAGTGAGGCCATGTAAAACCACTACACACAGGTCAGGCAGGTAAAGTAGCAACAGGCCTTGTGTTGTGGCTGCTTGTGTGGGCATTTAGAGGACTGAGATGTTAATGAGTGGTATCAATGTGTGTATGTTAACAAGTGTGATGCAGGATGGGGTAACACATGGACATATATGTGGGACTGTCTGTAAAGCCATGGACAGGTAGGTATTATGGAGGTGTGTGTGTGTGTGTGTGTGTGTGTGTGTGTGTGTGTGTGTGTGTGTGTGTGTGTGTGTGTGTGTACTGTTAGGCAATGCTGTACAGGTTTTAAAGTGCATTTATTGTTTTCCCCACAGGTGGTGAGGTGGGTCAGGGTCCCTCCTGCATGCAATCTGATGTTGGTGTCCATACAGACACCAAAGATGATGATAGTACTGTTGAGGCACAGGTGGGGTTGTCAGGGGCTGACACTGCGCCAACATTTGACATCCCCTTTTAGCCACCCCAACCCTGCACACAGTTTCAGTGCCTACACATACCCCATCACCAGTGGCCATAGCGGAGGAACAGCTGGTGTTTGGTGGCAGTGCACAGGGAAGTGTGGTAACCATGCCTACTGTTTCCGGTCACAGCAGGCATAGCCAGATGGCTGGCAGGGAACCACATAGGTGGATGTCCCAGGGTGCTAGTGGTAGGGCGGCTGGACATAATGCCCCTGGCATAGGCAACATAGCTGGTACATGCAGGTGCATGTTTCAGGCTGTAATGGTGGTGCAGGCACATATGGAATGTTACACCAGACAGGGCCTGAGGCTGCAGAGGGCTGCTCTTGCATCTGTAAGCGACAACCTCCATGAACTGTCAGGTGCCATCTGTGCTTATACCAAGTACACGGATAGATGGCATGGTGAGATTATGGCCCTCATCGGCTGTGGTGTGTCCATGCTTCAACATGTGGTGGGGATGCGGCGACGCCCGTGTGTACATGGGCCAGCAACACCAACAGCTGGCAGTCAACATTGACATGCTAGGACACCAAGGGGCTCCCATAGTGGCAGTAGCAGCCCCAGAAGTGCTGTCCACACCACAACAGGCCATGTGCACGTGGTCCTAGCCAGACCCAGGAGGGACCTGGTACCTGCAGATAATTGTCATCAGCAGGTGAGAGTAGCACAACGAGGCCTGTACCTGGATATGCTCGTGGAACCCCTGGCAGGCACAGTCCATGTGTCCATGGCCAGAGGCAGTGAACTGCACACCCTGCCAGGTATGGTCTGCAGCTGTCCATAAACACCTGTGTAGGGCAGCCACATGGCAGAACTGTGTGCATGCATACCCACACACTATGCAAACACACCTAGGGCAACCCCATACCTACACACACCACATCACCTCACCCAGCTCTCCACAGTACACCCCTCACCCACACACATGGTGTCAAATGTATGGCCCACCCTCAGCCTCTGGCAAACCAACATCACACCCTGTGCATATGATGATACCTGTGCCACATCCCTGTCATCCATACCATCAATGCAGGGACAGGCTGATATGGTTCTGATGCACATGGTGACTGTACAACAGTGTACCACAGTACTGCAGTGTAACATGTTGTAGGGAGTAGAGTGTAATGCATATATGGCAGGTAGTGTAGCCATCCAGCAATGATGCCTTATAGCTGTTAGTAACACTGGTTGGATGTGGTCTCTATAATGTTATCCATTTGTGTTGTAGGTGTACATGTGTCAGCACTAGGATGCCCTGTGCATATGATGATACCTGTGCCACATCCCTGTCATCCATACCATCAATGCAGGAGCATGCTGATATGGTTCTGATGCACATGGTGACTGTACTACAGTGTACCACAGTACTGCAGTGTAACATGTTGTAGGGAGTAGAGTGTAATGCATATATGGCAGGTAGTGTAGCCATCCAGCAATGATGCCTTATAGCTGTTAGTAACACTGGTTGGATGTGGTCTCTATAATGTTATCCATTTGTGTTGTAGGTGTACATGTGTCAGCATGAGGATGGTCTGCAGTCATATTCCACAATGGGTATGTCACTGTGGTGACACCATGGCTGTGACATATCTGGGGTACAGTTGAACACATGTCACAGGTTACTAAACCAGTTATTGCCTGTGCCACATGGATGGGTGGCCCACTGAGGCATGTATACCCTGCAACCTGATGTAGACCCATCCACATACATGCACACTGTTACTTGGCAACACTGGGAGTAGACCCCTACCTAGCTATGTAGTGATACTGAAGTGTGTGGCTTACATTGCACACACCACACAGCATTTAGGGTGAGGTGTGTCCCAGGTTACATGTTACATGCAGAACATCCCCAGACATGTACAGTATGCTAATGGGGATGTGATGGGTGTATTTGGACAATACGTAGTGTGACATACCATCATATACACATTTACAGACACATAACAGCCAGACACACATCTGAGATACCAGGGCCTATCGCTGCTAACTAACCTGACCATTTGTCCAATGTGTTACAGGTAGGCTGCACACATCACATGCATAACTGGCTTGGATTGTGGTAACAGTTACCTGTATGGTTGATGGTGACAGTGGTAACCATAACATGGTACATGGGACATATACCAGGTGTACCTTGGTGTAATGACAGTGTACACAGCACCCACATCCCCCAGTGGATATTGTACTCCCTGAAACCCATGATGACACTCTGCCATACCCACCATCACACATTGGCTGCAACTGCGATACAACCCATAGTATACCCCAACAGTGGTACTACAGGGATATGCATCTCATGCACATGCCACATGTGTAGTAGGGTGTTGCATTGTCATGCCTCACCTATGGGCAGCAACAACACTATCTGTACTACTGTGTGGCAATGGGTATTGTAATAGGAGTATGTGGCCTCAGAATGCTGTCCCCTACAGATATACGGACATGCACACCTACACACACATGCCAGAACACAATGGGTATCCCATGCCTATCACCCCATTTGTAAAACACTGTTGTGCTGGTACTGCAAGGCTCATGTAGCCAGTATGGGGGAGCTTAACAGGGTACATGTAATGTCCCATACAGCAGCAGCCACAACTGACTATGGCAATGGGTGTTGCATTGGTTGTGAAGGCCCTCATGGAATTCCCAAGTACAGGTGTGCTAACACACAGACACTGCTATACTCAGTCATGCACATGTACACATGTGTCAGTACAGGGGTGCATCCCTGCAGGTGGTCATAGCTGTGTACCTAGCTATTGTCCAAGGGGAGATGGGTTGTGTAGGGGTTGTGTGTACAGTGTTATCCTGCCACCTGCCAGGTGGCAGCGGGCATCTATCAACAGACACTACTGTCATGACCCTCAGGGTGTGAATGACATGCATCAGCCAATCCTCCAGGTGCCTCCTGCACATGGCCACTGAGGTGATCAAGTTGACATGTATGCAACATGCATTACAACACATGGTTATTGTCTGTGATGGTGACCTGTACCCAAGCATGTTTGGTTGACTGTGGTAGTGTAGTGGAGGTACCTGTGGCATGTGGTGCATACAGGGTGACATCTCCTATATGTGCCACTTCTTACACAGCTGGGCAGACATGTCAGTGTCAATCAAGCTTAGGTTGCCTGTACATATCCCAGCTGGATACCTGCCATCTGCACATCTGTACAGGGACTGACAGTCATCAGCTTGGCAAGTAGCTATGCAGTAGCATGAGTGTGTTGACAGATAGATGTCTGACAACAATATGTATGCCATAACTACATGTCAGATGCCCTCAGTAACATGTGCTGTACAGACGGTAGTCTACAGTTACATTCCACATGATGGACCATTACCCAGTAAGGGGTATATACTGTGACACAGCTCACACACCAGGGATACAACAGGGAGGCCTCAGAGTCCAGCTATGCCTGCAGGTGTGCCTGTTGTCAGTACTACATTTAGCACTCTGCTCTTGCCTGGGTTAGCACTGTCAACAGTAGTACTGCCATGATACACTACATGCCAGTGTGACAGCATGTACCCTGGGCTACTACCCCTGTATGTAACACATTCACATGGATAACAGTGCTGTACAGGCCTCATATATGTCTGTGTCCCACACATGACACTCACACCCCTTGCTACTGTAATGACAGCACATAGGTGCATGTATTGTACATGGCATTACATACACTTATTACAGATGTCATTACCCTGCTATGTTATCAGACTGGGTGGTGTGACCTGGTTACCAGGGCTAAGCCATGCTTAGCAAGTCTCAACATTGGTGCAATATAACAGCTAAGCTGATTTGCACACTGGTAAGTGATGCCTACACTGTGTAAGCACCCAAACATTTACCCATAGCTTAGCACTGCTTGGCTTCACTCAAACCCGCACAAACCCACTTAAAGCTGCTCAAAACTGCCTTAACCACTCTGTATCCAACAGCCCTTGTTCTGCCCAGCAACAAAATGAACAGCCCTTGCAGGTCTTGAACCCAGGACCCTGTACACTAAAGTCACAACACTTACCCACTATGCCATGACCACTGTGAAGACAGCTGTTGTTTTACCAATATAGCTGTCAATACACATATTGAGTAGTATTGAACAATTGCCTTTACTTCCTAAATTGTGTAGTCCTTGTTATTAATATGACTGTTGCATCACATATGTTGTTTTATCATAATGTACACATAGCAGATACATATGGTGAGATACATCTGGGAGGGTATACACAACCGTGAGGTTTACACATGACAGGAATATGGTTATATACATATAATAGGTCTATATATGTCTACATGTAAATACACATGTATACTCATACATATGTCTGTATACACATCTGTATAGTGCAACTTATATATGGCCATGTGTACATCTCTTCGTATGTACACACACACATATATATATATATATATATATATATATATATATATATATATATATATATATATATATATATATATATATATATGTATATATATATATATATATATTTATATATATATATATATATATATATATATATATATATCTATATATATATATGTATATATAGCTATATATGTATGCACATCCTATGTGTACAGTTATGCCTAGTTATGTTGGTATATATGTAGATATGTACAACTATATGTGCATACATATCTATTCTGATATACCTACTACTGTCAATATATATGTAGATATCCATACATATATGTGCATATGTATCTCTATCTGTATATGTGTAGACATATATTGCTCTGTATATGTATATATCTGAGTGTTTATATGTATATATATATATATATATATATATATATATATATATATATATATATATATACATATCCATCTATGTATGTCGATATGTATATGTGTATATATCTATATAGATATATGGATAATTAGATATACATATATGTTCACCATATGTCCTGAACATGGAGTGGAGCCCTACCTCAGCCCCAATAGTCCCAACTTCATAGTGCAAGGGGATGTCAGGTATGTATTGCAGGTATATTTGTAGACTATTGCTACTGTAATAGGGATTGTCTTCACAGACATGGTGTGTGTGTGTGGGAGGTCACATCTGCTTTTAACATGTGCACCATTGGCTACTGACAGACATCCTAAGGACATCATAGTACAGTACCACTGCTAGCACAGTAATGCTCCTGTGGACTACAGCAGAGATATGGCCAATATATGTGGACAGTCTGACACACTCTGGACAGTCCAGAGGTATACACAGAACCCCTTAGTGCAAGACATGTGGACCAAGCCTGACAATGTGGATGTTAACAGCCATGTAGATGGGTATAACATGTAACTACTGGTATACATATGCCCCCATAGGTTATGCATTCACACACCCCTGTCTGTCCTGACACATAATAACCACTGGTACAGAGGTGCCATGGCCACATACTACCCACTAGTTATTGACATACATCTGTACAGCATCCCACTGCTTTGTCTGACATACATGACTGTTATGGTGGCCCAGCAGCAGTACATCTGGCAAGTATCTGGACATGACATCTCACTGGGTAAGTACACTAAGCTGCTAGGCATGTAACAAAGCACTGTGCAGGCTACAGGCAGACTGGCTCAACACTGGCCTACATTTCCTATGGGGGAATACACATGTACCTGCATATATAGCAGGCTCTACAGGCATGTCACAGCACAGAGTAATGGACACCTGTGTGAAAGTGCATAACCACAACCAATGTGAACACAGCCACAGCCACATATGGTAAGCTAGCGTAATATTACAGTATATGGACTATCTGTTCAACACCATCCTCATATGTGCCACTCACACACTAACCCTACATATACTGGGCCACTACACAGTGTGGTCCGATGCCTGTCTGTGGTATGGGACATGTGTGTGTTTGGCCCTACAAACATGTAAGCTGATAGGGTAACATACAGTGGAGCAGCATGTAACATCAGATAGAACAGGACCAAGAACAATGACATCTACCACAGTCTGTACACAGGCCAAGGTACATATTAACAATACACACACTGTCGACAATCACCATAAGTACACAGACCTCAGTACTGTACACACAACCACAGAATGTCCAGGTTATGTCATCAAATATAACCCCTACTATACATAACATGTGTAGCAGTCTGATATCTCACTGGCTTGTTATCAGATATGATGTCAATAAATATGGTGTACAGCACATATGCACCTCTTACTGCATGACATATGTACAAAGGTTGACAGAGTTGTGGCTGGAGGCACAAACACAGGGCCATTATTGACATGTTGCTGTGATAACCTCATACATTTACTGTTGTAACAGGGTTTGTTGCAACATATGTCCTATGAGGGATATGAAGTCAGTAACTCTCACGGCTGTCACCATCTACAGACTGCAATCCTCACACTACCTTCTGCAGTTCACAGATAGGTGCTCTGTGGGTAACACAAGAAACAAAAGGCACCACACACTGCCCAGTCTGCAGATGACCCTACAGATGGGGTTTCCTCATAAACATAGCACTGACATGACAGGTATTAAAACATGTAGGACAGCCATATCCACACACACCCTGTTAAACCAACATTACTCCAATTGCAGTATAGCAGCACTTACAGTCTGTAGTCAAGTCAGGCACATCCCCTCCTGTGTGTTGGCCTGTTTCCACAGTGTATGTTGTTAGAGGTAAATCCCCAATCCATCTGTTATGCTGTTTGCCAAACAACAGATCTAGTTCCTGCTCACAGTGAATGAAAAGGCCCAACACCAACATGATGTTCCTAGATATTGGAGTGTGTTTCCATGCAATTGGCTATGGGAATGTTACCACAGCTGTTCCACATGCAATCAGCTAGAGGAGGGCTGCAATTCATGCAGAGGCCATCAGCTGATCATGAGCATCACTTACAATACACATGCTGCTGCCTAAGCAAAGCAGGTGTAGGTCTCCACATCCACCAGAGAGGGAGTGAGAGAGGCAGACAGAGGCAAAGTAAAGTCAGGGAGGGGTGGGAGAGTAAAACTTAAGCATGTTTGTGTCACACACCTACCAGCACAGGGTATCAAACCCCTGATGACTATGTAGTGCTATCACATTTCTATGCAGTTATCAGATGTGCCACATAGGTTACATGTTGAGGAGCCCTCAAAACATATATGTGATGGTGAGTGGCATCTGCAACAGGGATATGGTAGCTATACAGTAGGTGTAGTACACGTGCCTGTCCACATGAACAGGTGCCAGTATCAACACAGCCACACTCTCACAGGGACACACACACATTGACACACATGGCAGGGCCAGGAATACAACTCATCACTAGTGAGATTGCCACAACACATTACTGTGCAGGTATCACATGCACCACAGGGGTCATACAGAGGTTATATGGGCAAAGGGTATGTGGAGGTGTCTGACATTGGACAGCATGCTTCAGTATGCCAATGGGGTTGTAGTGAGTGTGAATGTGATCATACACATCATACAACACACACACACACACACACACACACACACACACACACACGGTGCCAGTACTGACATGCATGGGTGCATTGCTTCATGGGCATGTAGTGGTCGACTGTGCCAGACAGCTATACAAGGCTAGGTGATGGGTATACCTTGGCATCAGCCCACATGACACTGGTCTGCATTGTGGCTCAGGGGTGTAGTTTCAGGATTTGCCCACACAGGTGGGTATTGTATTCACCATCCAGTCACCTGGGTGACTATTGTGTGTGGCCAATGCTGTGCATTGCTTGCCATGTATGTGTTCCTTAGTCCATGACATGGATGGTGTCTGGGATGTGCACACCTCCCACATGCATGTACAGTGACATGTGGAACTGTACCTGGGGTGTCTGGCCCATGTTGTGTACACAGATTATCATCAGATGTGCCAGTCCTGGCCTCATGTGGTGGGAACTGGTAATGGACAGCAGGTTTACCCTGCACCTACATTGATAGCATGATACTGGCATTCCCTGGTGTCAGTGGCATCTGTCCATACAGGGCATGTTTTCAGGCATGGTATGTCCTTTGTGGGTCACATTTGATGGCACCACAGGTGTTGCAGGTGTCCAGTGGGGAACATGGGGAAGGTGCACTGTCGGCATGTACGTGCCTATTGGACAGATGGACAGGGTGCCATGCCCTCTGTAGCCCACTGCAATCACACCATAGTTACTATCAGTGGGCAATATGCAGGGTACTACCAACATAGTGGCTGTTGCCTAGGCAAGTGTGTGTGTGTATGAGACATGGGTTGAGAGTGTTCTCTGGGTAATACTAGGGTTGCTAACTTTGTTTGCCTGGCCTTGATGTCACATGTATGGGTATGGATTTGCACCCCAGCCTCTCAGCTATTTCACATCTGTTATCCCTGTACAGTGGACATTGTGATGTATACTATGGCCACCATATAAGAAATTTGCAACACATGCTCCTCATTGATCCCAGTTGTTACACACTCACAACCACCTCAACACAGGATACGAGTTACAAACACAGACATACAGACACACACACACCTGTCATGTCTGGGATTAGAAGTCCTACCTAACTACTTTATTACACTACAGCACTACACAGTTATAGGATGCGCCATGGAGATTGCTGCAGTACTCCTTCCCCAAAGGTGTATTTCACATTGGATGACATCAGCAGGATTGCCAAAGTAGGGCATTTGAATTGTAGTGAGTGTGGCTAGGCTAAAATGCATTGCTCCCTACACAGACATTGAAACACACACACAAAACATCCACAACCGACATGTGTGGGAATAGAACCCCTACCAGAGTTCTATATCACACTACAGCATGAAGCTGTTATAGGATGCACCATGGGGATTACTGGAGTACTCCTTCCCCAAAGGTGTATTTCACAATGAATGACATCAGCAGGATTGCCAAAGTAGGGCATTTGAATTGTAGTGAGTGTGGCTAGGCTAAAATGCATTGCTCCCTACACAGACATTGAAACACACACAAAACATCCACAACTGACATGTGTGGGAATAGAACCCCTACCAGAGTTCTATATCACACTACAGCATGAAGCTGTTATAGGACACACCATGGGGATTACTGGAGTACTCCTTCCCAAAGGTGTATTTCACAATGAATGACATCAGCAGGATTGCCAAAGTAGGGCATTTGAATTGTAGTGAGTGTGGCTAGGCTAAAATGCATTGCTCCCTACACAGGCATTGAAACACACACACAAAACATCCACAACCGACATGTGTGGGAATAGAATCCCTACCAGAGTTCTATATCACACTACAGCATGAGGTTGTTACAGGACGAACCATGGGATTACTGAAGTACATCTTCCCCAAAGGTGTATTTCACAATGAATGACATCAGCAGGATTGCCAAAGTAGGGCATTTGAATTGTAGTGAGTGTGGCTAGGCTAAAATGCATTGCTCCCTACACAGACACACACACACACACACACACACACACACACACACACACACACACACACACACACACTTGCCATGTCTGGGATTAGAACTCCTACCTAACTAGTTTATCACACTACAGCAGTACACAGTTATAGGATGTGCCATGGAGATTACTGGGCTACACCTTTCTGAAAGGTGTATTTCACAGTGTATGACATCAGCAGCCTTGACAAAGTAGGGCATTTGAATTGTAGTGAGTGTGACTAGCCTAAAAAGCATTGCTCTCTACACAGATGGTGACACACACACACACACACACACACACACACACACACACACACACACACACACACAGTTGCCATGTCTGGGATTAGAACTCCTACCTAACTAGTTTATTACACTACAGCAGTATGCAGTTATAGGATGTGCCACAGAGATTACTGGGCTACAGCTTTCCAAAAGGTGTATTTCACAGTGTATGACATCAGCAGCCTTGACAAAGTAGGGCATTTGAATTGTAGTGAGTGTGACTAGCCTAAAAAGCATTGCTCTCTACACAGACGGTGACACACACACACACACACACACACACACACACACACACACACACACACACACACACACACACACACACACACACAGTTGCCATGTCTGGGATTAGAACTCCTACCTAACTAGTTTATTACACTACAGCAGTATGCAGGTATAGGACATGCCACAGAGATTACTGGGCTGCAGCTTTCCAAAAGGTGCATTTCAAGATGTATGACATTAGGAGTCTTGACAGAGTAGGGCATTTGAATTGTAGTGAGTGTGACTAGCCTAAAATGCATTGCTGTCTACACAGACGGTGACACTCACACACATTTGCCATGCCTGGGATTAGAACTCCTACCTAACTAGTTTATCACACTGCAGTGGTAGGCAGTTATAGGAAGTGCCACGGAAATTACTGGCCTACACCTTTCACAAGGGTGTATTTCAAAGTGGATGACCTCAGCAGGCTTGTCATAGTATGGCTATGGGGAGGGCAGTGTGTGTGCATGGGCCATAACCCATTCATCTAGAGGTTGACACACCACATGTGGGCACATGCAGGGTTATATTCCACAGGTATGTGTATACAGCTGCTAGATGACTACTTCCTTGTACAGTCATGTTGCACAGCTAGCACTTGCACCACATAGTCTGTCATGCTGACAGATACCAGTGGCTAAGGTCTACAGTGAGTGACATCTGAACCTCATGTGGTTGTAGCCATTTGGCTGTGTGCTGGGTGGGACAGGCCTCATAATGGATGGCCCCTTGTGACAGTCACTCTATTCCACACATCTGTGTACATCTACCTTTGGCTTATTATAGTGTGTTGTCCTTGGATATATGCCTGTATTCCTATCCAGTGTGTGTGTGCAAAGCATGAGTGCTGCATACTGAGGAGTGTCTGCACTAACATCTGCAAATGCCAGATATGTCTGGTCCACTGTTGTTTGCAGACATGGCCTTCATTTGTTTAAGTGTGTGAGCATGCCCAGTATGCCCTTCTGTATTGAATGTGTGGATCAATTCCAGGTAGTTTGTACTGCAGTGCAGACCTTTGTGTTGTACACCTACAGGTAGCATACTGTTTCTGCAGGGTATCCGTCAATCATTTGGCAATATGGGGACAAACTGTGCAGGGGATAGTGTGTACTGTAGGTGATTGTGTCTGTGCTGCTTCAGCTGCATGGTACTGCTGTTAGCAGAGATATTCAGACATGTGTACTGTTATACACAGTGATGTTTTCTGTCCTCATGTACTGTCAGGTGGACATTCTTGCTCACAGTGATGACTTGGGGGACAAGGGTGACTGCAGCTGTGTCCGGTATTGTGGGCAGACACCTACGTATTCATGGTAAGTTATGCCATTCTGGAGGGGGAGCTGCAGACACTTGGTGCTGGGTTTGTGTATCCAGTTCAGCACCTTGGTACAGTGCTGCCAGAGAATCCCATACTTGACAGCCCATCACCATAGCAGTATGGCCTTATCTTGCTGTGGCAATGCCTCACAGCTGTACAGATTTGCATGTTAGCCAGAGGCAGGGGCCATGGCTCAGGACATTTACCCTATTGTGGTGTACAGGCAGGTGTGTAGCCACCCATTTATGTGTTTGCAGCCATGGATAGTGTGCACACAGCTTGGTGTCGGGCCCTGCACATTCCATACTGCCCATGCTGCCATATCCCCATCTGTTATTCTAACCTCTTCCATACGTTATGCATGCATTCTGTGATACTTTCCCTAAGGGTATCACCACATCACAGGTGTGTGTTAGTGTTGGTCCACAGTTCATGCAGTGGGACATGGTGGACATGTTACTGTGGTTTGTCCACATGGCCTTGCATATGGCTTAAATGGAGTGTGTTATGTTGTTATTTGGGTGTCCATGACATAACATGCATTGGCAGTATGTGTGAGACATGGGCCTTTGGCAGGCACCTGTGGGGCATTAGGTGTTGATGCAGGCCAGATGTGGCAGGCCATTGCATTCTGTCAGTCCTACAGTCCCAGACCACCATACAGTATATTCCCCTGGGGTGACAGGGTAGATGTGATAGTTGTTCATGCCAATACCTTCTATCAGTCTTGATCAGGTGGTGTGGATGCTGGCAGGGTGCTACCTACAGCTAGGGACACACCTGCATGGGACACCTGCACTGCATGCTGCAGTCTTCCACTATTGCCATATACAGGTGGGGTCATACTGTACCCATTCCCCACAGCAGGGATATTGCCAGAGAGGTGCCTGTGGGTGGTGTTTGCGTGGCTGGGTGCATGTGTGCTATGGACACTACTTGCATCTGACACACAGATATGCATGGGGCATTACAGTTATGCTGGCATGTGCAGGTACATCAGCTGATTCCCAATACATCAGTCCTACCTCCTTTGTGATCTGCAGGTGTTCAGGCAGACATCACCGGTATCCCCTACTACAGGTCCTGTTACTGTGATGCATACCTATATGTACAAATCCAAGGGTGTCACCATTTCACAGTGACACAATATATACTGTATGTCTGGGGTACTTTCCCCTGTGTACTGCTTGTATATCTAGCCCAACAGCCATGCCATGTCAGTCTTTCAGATGGTGACACATATTACCACCATACATTTACAATGGCTTACTGCTAGCATGTGTTATACTGGTGGGGATTGTCTTTGGCACTGCAGTCATGAGGGCTTGTCCCTGTTATCAGCAGTAGTGGGCAATGGCCACCAGGTCTTACCTCAACATGCATACATACTGACCACTCTCACACATTATGAAACACACACCATCCTAACACACACAGACCTGCATATTGTGCAAATGCTACAACCTATCCTGCTACCTTGGCCACCTCTGGCCATCTGTGCTCCAATCGTATTATACCTACTCATAAATGTTACTACATTTCTCAACAGGATTTGGGGGGGCACACCTGAATGTCACTACATTTCTGCACTGGATTGGGGGAAGGGGAGACCTGTCTGTTTCCACATGTCTACATAGGTGTGAGGGGGGCATACCTGACTGTTACTACATTTCTACATAGGATTGTGAGGGGACACACCTGACTGTGTTTACATTTCTACACAGGATTGGGGGCACACCTGACTATTACTACATTTCTATAGAGGATTGGGGGGGCACACCTGACTGTTACTACAGTTTGACACAGGATTGGGGGGCACACCTGACTGTTTCTACACATGATTGGGGGGGCACACCTTACTGTTTCTACATATCTACATAGGATGGGGGCACACCTGGCACATGCACACATTTGCTATGACTGTACTGGTATGTCAGGTACTCCATTTCATTCTGTATTCTAACCTATCATACTGACTAGAGGCATATCAGTGTACTACAGGTCTTAGCTTTGGTTGCCCTACATATTAGTGTCTGACTTCCTACCCTTCAGAACTAACATCCCACTGCCTGACCTGCTGTAGTCTGTCTGTGTAGGCCTGGGGGGAGGTTACCCATAGGCATCATTCAGAGGCCATAGCACAGGCTCTGTTTGGGTTTGTCTACACCTGTCCTGCTGGCTGAGACTGTTGTTGGGTATGTGAACCTCCCTGACTGGCATGTGTGAGTCATATGGACACACATGTCACCCAGCACATTTCCTGCAGTGGGTTTTGTCACCCTGTGTAGTACTGGCTACTATGGTGACTCCAGTATGTGTTACAGATGTCATGGTGCCACTATGGGTGTCTACTATCTGCTGCCATAACATTCAGCCACCCAATTCCCTTGCATGCTCACATCCATACCATAGATACAGGTAACAACACATTCTACTCCATTTGGCAATTGGTAGGTTGATTGACTTACCTTGTGGGTGTGCCAGGATTGAGGATGGTGCTGGAGGGCTGCCTATGTCAGATGCACATAGTACACTCCCTATACATGGTTGAGCACAGGTAGTGTCATGTTTGGCATCCCTTTTACTGTATGTGTGAGTCAGAGAGAGGTGTCATTCCCTGGGTCCCTACTGTGTCAGTGTATGTGCTATGTGTTGTCTCTTTGTCATGGCCTCTGCATACTGGGCATGCCTCCATCTGCCTACTGGGGCAGGCTCAGGTTGTTCCTCCTCTGAGTCACTCTGTGCCTGTGCAGGCCTTGGCATTGGTGGGGGGCTGTGTGGCCCTGCCCTGTGCTGTTCCTGCTGCAGCTGTTTCCGCAGGATCATATTGTGTAGCATGGCACATACCATAACAATTTGGGTACATGTAGCTGGTGAGTACTGCAAGGCTCCACCGAATGTGTCCAGACACCGGAACCATGACTTGAGCATCCCAAACACATGCTCTATTATAAGTCTGGTCTGTGCATGTGCCTCATTATGGCATTCTTGTTCAGGTGTGTGTGCATTTCTGATGGGTGTCATCAGCCACAGCTCCAGTGTGTAACCAGCATCCCCCACTAGGTGACCATAGGGGATGTCCCCATTGGCAAATCTCTGGTACAGCTGCATCAGATGCCAAATGTGGGAATTGTGATAGCTTCCAGGGCAGCCAGCACATACATTCATTATAATGCCCTGGGCATCACACACGACCTGGCAGTTGATGGAGGGGAGGCCCCTGAGGTTGATGTTGGCCCTACCCTGATCACCAGGTGGTGCTTTGATGCATATGTGTGTGCAGTCTATAGCACCCACTACCTCAGGGTATTCTGCTATTTGGTGGAAGAGAAGCATATTGCTGGCCAACACCTCACGGGTGTTGAGGAAATATACGTGCTCACTGGCATGTGCTGACATGGCATCCAGGAACTGGTGGAATACTCTGGATGCTGATGCCTGTGAGATCCCCATGATATCCCCAGTTGAGCTTTGGGAGGTACCTGTGGCTAGTATTCCTAGGCCTACACATACCTTGGTATCCACTGGGATGGCTTCCCCTCAGTCAGTTCTGTGTGTCAGGCATGGCTGGCACAGCTCAACAATTTGCTGTAGGAGGTCCTTGTCCACCCTATAACACTCCACTATCTCCAGCTCATGTAGCCCCTGGTAGGTTACCCTGGGTCTGTACACTCTTCTCCATCTCCTCACTGTGGGCTGATCAGCAGCATTCACATCTTCACCACCCTCAGCCTCTTGCACATGTTGTTCTATGTTGCCTGCTGCAGCCCCTATCATTTTGTAGTTTTGTTTGTTAAAAAAAGTTCCCTACTTGTATACACCAGTGGTATAGAGTATGGGAAAAACCAAAGGGGAAGGTTTTTACATAGTTTATAGTAGTGTTCTGGGCTGGGCTGCTGCCTGTGTAATTGGCTGATTCTGATACATTTCACCTGCCAACTATGCTAGTTCTCCTTGATTACCTTCCTACTGCTGTTTTCCCTTCTCATTGCCTTTTTGTTTAAGCCCGGGGGCGCACCGTGCAAACAGTGTGCTCTAATGTGCACAGTGGTGCTATTTCCTGGTTTAACTTTTGTTTTCTTCCTTTAAAACCTGGTGCGTGGCATGCACACCTGCTTAGGCAATGTACATATTACTGGGCAGATTCAGACAAACCCTCCTGCTTAGCTGTGCTAGGCTAGGAGCAAACATGAGCCACAGTGCTCCAGTCTGCTTACAGTATGCCTGACACACGCCCCTATGATGTTAGCTACCACATAGGCTTGCACCAAGCTATTCCTACTCTTACACTGTTGGGACCTGACTAGCATGTTGGGGAAAACTGGGATTCACTATCATTCCCCTCATTTGCATAGGATTGCCTGCTAATGCATAGTTACATGCCTCACACCGAGCCTCCCCCATTAGCAACCACTACTCACTGGCCATGTTTTCTTCTGCCTGCCATTGACTTGCATGGCAGAATAGTGATTTTAGTTAGATTGCTTATTTTAGGAATATTGTATTATTTCCCCTCAATCCCGTGTGCATACCACTGAACTATGCTGCCCTTATACTTGGCCATTGGCATGCTTCCTGACTGATATGCAGCCTTTATTTGGAGCTGTCACAGCTCTGTTTTGGATTTTGCAGAAATGTACTTGGTTACTAACCAAGTACATTTGTGCAGATTGCACTTGTCCTGCACGGCCGGTTTCAAGCTTCCTGGATCACAAATACACCTCATTTGCATGGATTTCACCTGCAAATGGGGTGATTTGCATACAGGGGCTTAGTCCATGCAGGACTAGTGCAGGAGCACTCGTGCATGCCCCTGCAGGCTGTTTCTGGATGGCATGGCAGACATATTGCCTGCTAAAGCTCCTGCACTGATCCTGCACGCCGTTCAAGGCATACAGAATCCAGGGGGTATTCTGCATCAGAAACATTCAAATTCAGTAAAAGTGGTTACATACAATGCTTAATAAATAGCTAGCAATTTAAGAACTAATATATCTATACATATATATATATGTGTGTGTGTGTGTGTGTGTGTGTGTGTGTGTGTGTGTGTGTGTGTGTGTGTGTGTGTGTGTGTCTGTATATATGGATATATATAGCAACTGTATCCATACATTTAAGTAGGCAAGCTTAATATAGATGCAATTTTTAAGAAAGAAAAAAATGGAAAATTATATAGGTATAGAACAGAAAGAAATTGTTGTGAGATTCAGTAAGAAAAGGGTAAATAGAAGTGACAGTCTATTGTTTGATACATTATAAGTGTACAGATAGTGTAAATATATACATTTAAGTAGGTTGATTTATAATGTTGTGCAAAGTATGAGAGTAAATCATTTTGGTGTTCAGCGTGCTTATAGCCAGATATTGTTCAAAGAATTGTTTAAGTTTTGCTTTACAGATATTCAGTTTGTCTATATGTTTTAGCAGGAGTGGAAGGGAATTCCAAAGGTTTGAGATGTTACAGTGAAGAGTCTGCTGCAGCATTGTTAGATTTTGTAATAATTAACAGATGTTTTTTATAGGTTCATAGGTTAGTAGGTTGGTACTAGGCTATCGGCCCTAAGGCCTATACAAGCCTAACCATAACAATTCCCTGGCTATTTCTTCCCACAGTATTTACTTCCCTGGACCCCTGTTGTGATCCCCGGGGTGAATTTCCTATCTTCCATCCAATCATCAAGGTTCCTTTTGAAGAGGGCCAAAAAGGTGCTGTGCTTGACATGTATGGGCAGTCTATTCCAGAGTCTGGGAAGTCTCTGGGTCAGGAACCTATCCCTCAAGCATGTTTTGCTCATTGTGATGACAAGGTTTAGATCCCTGGAGCGTGTGTCTCTGAGGGATTGGGATTTCTGTAAGTGTAGCATGTCCAACAGCTCTGGGTTTATAGAATATAGGTGGAGTTTTTTTAGGCTGTTAGCATAGGGCATCTGCTTTAGGCCTGTGATTCTTTTAATGAGGTATTTCTGCGGCCTTTCCAGTTGTTGCAGATTTCTTGAGAGGTACATACCAAACAGGTCATTGTATTCTATAATGGGTCTAATGAGGGATGAGTACAGTGGGACAATGACCTCCTTTTTTCTGCATGAAAAGCCCTTAGTGATGAGGTGTGCCACATAGAAGGATTTCCTGACTGATGTGGTGATGTGGTTATTGAAGGTGAGACCACTGTCCACCTGTGTCCCTAAGTCTCTTATCACACTTTCGGTGTTTAGTGTACTGCCACCTATGTGGTAATTCACGGGTACATGTTTTTTCCCAAAGGGGATAAGTATACATTTCTTGGCATTGAGCTTGAGCCCATGGCTCTGGCACCAAGCATCTGTTTCTGTAAGGCCCTTTTGTACAATATCCACATCATTTGGGGATTCAATAATGGCTTCCAGTTTGCAGTCACCTGCAAACTTTGTTAGCCAGAGTCCCTTAGTGTTGGCCTGTACTTCAGAGAAGTAGATGCCAAACAAGAGCGGTCCCAGGCCTGAACCCTGAGGTACTCCATTTGTCACTTGTCTGGAGCTGGATTTGGAGTCGGCTACTTTTAGAGTGTGGGTTCTGTCAGTAAACCAGTTGGTAACCCATCGAGTGACATAGGGATTAATGCCCAGCTTAGTAAGTTTATCTGTGATTCCAGAGTGGGCGATGGTGTTGAAGACCTTAGCAAGGTCCAGATAGGCTGGGTGGATCACCTTACCCTTGTCCACAGCTCTGGAGACTGATTTGAAGAAGTCAATCAGGCTCAGGAGATAAGATCAGCCCTTCAGGAACCCAAACTGTGTGGGATCCAGTGTTTGAAAGTTGCCAATGTCTTTGTTTATAAGTTCCATGATAATACATTCCATGGCCTTGCAGATCAGGCTTGTCAGACTGATGGGGTGGTAGTTTCTGGTATCCAAGGTGGATCCTTCCTTGTAGAGTGGGATAACTGTAACTGTGCGCCACTCAGTGGGTATGAAGCCTGAGGTGAGGCTATGATTAAACATGACACTTTGGTGAGGTGCCATTTCATTTTGTAGTTCATGTAGTACACAGCCTGGGATGTTGTCTGGTCCCATGGATGCTGTATTCTTCGCTTTGGAGAGTACACTTTTTACCTGTGTGGCGGTTATTACCAGAATTTGGCAATCTTTCGGTATTGAGATGGGCCCTTTAGGGAGTGAGAGGGGGGTGAAGTTTGCTCTGAATTGATCTGCCAGGATATTGGCAATATCCTTGGGATCAATAAATTTAATGCCATTCTGTTGTAGCTCAGAGCCGATCTGAGCATTGCCATTTAGATTCTTGACATAGCTATAGAAGGCCTTGTTGTTGTCTTTGGAATCTTTGGCAATTTTATTTTCGTAACCGGCTTTGGAGGATTTTATGAGGGATGTCAGCTTCTTAATGAGGCTGATATGGGAGTTTTTTGCATCCTGGGATTTGCCTCTTTTCTGCAACAGTTTCTTTCTTTTGTTGTAAAGTTTGTTTATGGCAAGAGAACCACCAAATTGGCTTCCTTTTTTTGGAGGAGACCGTCTTTGTTCTATTGGAGATGGCACGATTCATGCACAGGTGGATGTGCTCGTACAGTGCCTTAGTGTAGGATTCAGCAGTCGAACTTTCCGTTCCTGTCTGTATGGGTGCCATGAAGTTTGTCACGTCTGACTTGAGTAGCATGAAGTTGGCTTTGGAGAAGTTTCCTTACTGGGGGTGGGGGTGGGATGTGTATGTCAAGGGTGATTAGCTTATGGTCAGACCGGACCAACGAGGGGGTGGCCATAGGTGTGGAGCATCGATTTCCCATGTTGGTAATAACCAGGTCTAGGATATTGGAGCCCCTGGTGGGACTAAGGATTAGTTGATCCAGGGCATTGGAATTTATGAATTCCAAGAACCATTGAGCAAAGTTGTTGGTACATGAATAGTTTTCCCAGTTAATGGCAGGGTAGTTGAAATCACCCAGTATTAGGGTGTTTGGTTGTATCTTAATATTTTCCAGTATGTTTAGAAAGGTGTAGTGAGAATCTTGGGGCATGGTGGGGGATCTGTAGCAAGCTACAATTTGGATTGCAGTCTTACCTAGTGTTAGTTGCACCTGGAGAATTTCAGATGCATTGTGTTGGGCAACTAGCCTGGTGTTGTGAATATCCTTGGTGAATATGGACACTTCTCCACCTTTAGTGTTTCGGTCCTGGTTTGGTGGCCGAAAAGTGTGGTAAGAGTTGTAGGCTGGTATTGCAGGGGCATTCTCTGGAGCCTTGAACCAGGTCTCAGTTACTGCACATATATCGATGTTCTCCATTTTTAGGAGTGCCTCGAGAGAGTGCATTTTGAGGTTTAGACTTCTAGCACTGAGTAGCATTACCTTCAGATTTTGCATGTTTGTACCTGTTATGGTGGTGTTTTTTTCCTTTGAACTTTGCCTAAAAAAGGCACTATAGAGGTGGCAAGAGCCTTAGCCAGTAACCTGAATCTCAGGGGTGACAGGTGCAGACCATCTCTGGCAAAGCATCATGGTCTGTTGATCATGCTGTCCTAGGCAGACAGATACTGGATCCCCTTTGAATGACACCAGAAGCTTAGCCAATTGTTGAAGTCAATCATTTTGTCCTTATACTGTGGTATCATTCTGGGCAGATGGGTTTGGAGAGGTGGATCTGCTGGCCAATAGAACATGTACATGTTATTGTGTCACTGTTATAGAACATATGTTGGTAATAATAGTCTACACAATCCTGGTACATGTCCAACAGCATGCATAGATATCCCCAATAACACAGAATGTCAGATGTGCAGCAATGCCAAAGGAGCCATACCACTGGCATATATGGAACCATAGTGGCCCTGACAATGGCATACAGGTGAATAGTCTGTAACAGGCCAGCAATGATAGTGTCCACACAGGGGACATGGCTACAATCACATAGCAGAAAGTGTGGTACAATACAATATCTGTCCCACTAGTAGGTAAGCTGTAGCCATACCTAATGAGTTGTGTGTACAGTTTGTTGAAGTGGTGGGGAGTGACAGAGATGTGTATTACAAACTGTGGTAACCTTGCTGTATGAGTTGCGCAGACCTGTTCCCCATCTTTATGTCTTTCAGCGAAGATGTCACATGCACGGTTGCCCACCTATTCCCAAGTGGAGAATGATGTGGTGATATCACACTTGATCCGGCACTATCCAGTGCTGTTTGGCAGGGTCACACATGAGCAGCAGGAGCAGACCGCCCTGTGGAACGACCTAGTCCACAGGGTCAATGATGTCGGACTGCACAACCGCAGTTATGAGCACGTCCATCACCATTGTACTGACCTGCTTCGTAATGCCCGTCAGCATGCTGCTGCAGTTTGAGGGAATCACCTCACCAAGGGGGGAGCCATGCCATCCATCCCCCCTGACACGTGTGGAGGAGCTCCTGGCCAGCCTCGTGGCACCTGCCCATCCAGACAGCCATCAACCACTGGACTCCTTCGTGGAGGTGAGTGTCACCCACACACCAGCCAGAGAGTGTGCAGGTAAGGACACAAGGCACATCAGTAGACCACTGTTGTGTTTACATCCATATTGGTACAGGTAGATCATGCATATCTGACATGTCATAGATATATTGTGTTGCTGCATTGTAGTGATAAACAGATATCCACATGTGGTAGTATTGTGGGAATGTACCATTGATGTATTGTAATACTGCACCCACCCTGTAGCACTGCACAGATGTGGCCACTGACATTGCATCTCTCACCCTCGTATGTAGATCCCTCCGGGATACCACCAAGGCAGCAGCCTGTAGCTGGTGAGTATGTTTTATGGAGATGCTTGCCAACACATAGGGCATGTAATGGTGATGGTATATTCCATGCACACATCTAACACATCTACTCTGAATGCATGCTGTACATGTGTATGTATTGTTGCTGTGAAATGCACAGTCTCACAGGGGTGACCATGATGGGGTATTGGAAGGGTATGTCAGACACCTGCATGATAACTAACATCCTGTCCTTGTGGAATATGTCCACAGGGAGTAACATACTGGTGGTAGACATGGCCTACAGTAGGGACATGTTCGAAACAACACCCATATTCAGTGCAATATCAGTGTATATACATGTAGGACAACGGCAACTACTGCAGAGATACACTATTGCATAATACATTACAGTAATCCACATTATCAGCTGGTTTAGGCTGCAGCATGTGGTGTTCAGTGTATGGGACACTGCAAAGTGACATGTGTAGGGCTTACTTGTCATGCATCTGCATAAAGGCTGAAGGGGGGGGGTTCACCATGACACACCAGTGCACTGCAGCAGGGATCCTAAGGATGCTAGGAATGGCCCTATCTGCACATAGTCAGGTTCAGGACCTTTGGCAGCCATAACCCTACCCACACAGCAATAGTGACGGCAGTGTGTGAACACCATGGGATGTGCACATGTGTAGACCTTGCAATCATGCAGAATAGGGCGACATGTGTAGGGCAGACTGAACATACACTGGCAAATGCAGATGGCCCACGCTGGTATTCCCCTACCAGGAGTAGTGACTGCTGTAGTACACACAACAAGAGGTGGGATAAATCGTCATGATAAGGGTGTGCAAACATATGCCCACATAGTGTGTTTGCATTGTGGTCAGTAGCTGCACACCTAACACAATCTGTAGACACTGCATGTGAAAGTACAGGACATGTGTCACATATCGGGCTTGTGTACTGCTAAGATATGCGGTGATGTGGTCCCATGGCAGATCAAGGATGTGTGTGTCAAATCAATAAAGGTGTGTACACCCCCCATAGCCACAGTATGCTCTGATGGTTGTCAGTGTAAGAGTATTGGATTGGTCGCACATGGTCTGTTGATGTTAACAGCTGCAAATCAGGCATCAGGCATTCACCAATGACAACTGTCCACATATCATCCCAGGTATGTGTTGCTGAAAACTTAGGGGTTGTGAGAAGTACAGCTGACATAACTGACACAGTGCTACACATTCTACAATGGGTTGTACACCTGTGAGTTGTAGTGCACAGTACATAGCAGGCTGCAGAGCAGGTGCACATTAATACTGTGTACATAGGTGCAGTGGTATCCATGGGAAGGGGCATCACCTAGTGACACAGCACATGCATCACACACATGTATACTGTTGCTAGCCTGGATTGTCTATAGCTGAACTGCATGCTGTTCTGTACCATACGTTCTGCATGTTAACAGATGGGTAATAGTAGGACTGTGTGTACTATCATTGTGCAAACTCACTGTATGAGTGTGTGTCCATCCTGGTGGTTAGTTAGTTTGTCTGCAGGGTCACTCTGGTGAAGTGAAGGGAGCTAGATGCATGTAGGATGTGTGTGTGCATGTGTGTGTTTGTATGAGTGGCCATGTATGTACATGTGTGATTGTGGGGTGTTCATATGGCTGTACCTATGGCGGTACCTCCCTTTGGGACCATGCATTACATGGACATGGACTGCCACATTACACACCAGGAATACCTGTCATGTGTGTAATCACAGGACAGCAAATAGTATAATATGGTCTGTAGCATGGAACAGGCATCCAGATGAAATGTAGACACAAGGTACACCTTAATATCACAGTCAGCAGGGAGGACACCTACAACCCACATACGCAGCACTACAGATGCATTGGGGAAGTACTAGTCAACACCAGGGAGTGTATCAAAATATTACAGTTGTCACATAATAGGCTGAAGGAGCAACATATCTGACATGTACTGAGCATTACATACACATGACACACCACTGTGAGATATTATGGATACAACATAGTAGCCCACACATATAGGGGCCATGCACATCATGTCCGGATATACAGAGGGTACATACTGAATGACAGTAGTAAGGCCATGTAAAGCCACTACACACAGGTCAGGCAGGTAAAGTAGCAACAGGCCTTGTGTTTTGGCCGCTTGTGTGGGCATTTAGAGGACTGAGATGTTAATGAGTGGTATCAATGTGTGTATATTAACAAGTGTGATGCAGGATGGGGTACCACATGGGATTGTCTGTAAAGCAATGGACAGGTAGGTATTATGGAGGTGTGTGTGTGTGTGTGTGTGTGTGTGTGTGTGTGTGTGTGTGTGTGTGTGTGTGTGTGTGTGTGTGTGTGTGTACTGTTAGGTAATGCTGTACAGGTTTTAAAGTGCGTTTATTGTTTTCCCCCACAGGTGGCTAGGTGGGCCAGGGTCCCTCCTGCATGCAATCTGATGTTGGTGTCCATACAGACACCGAAGATGATGATAGTACTGTTGAGGCACAGGTGGGGTTGTCAGGGGATGACACTGCGCCAACATTTGACATCCCCCTTTTAGCCACCCCAGCCCTGCACACAGTTTCAGTGCCTACACATACCCCATCACCAGTGGCCATAATGGAGGAACACCTGGCATTTGGTGGCAGTGCACAGGGAAGTGTGCCTACTGTTTCCGGTCACAGCAGGCATAGGTTGGGTTTGGGGGGGGGTTTTTTTTGGGGGTTTTGTTTTTTTTGGGGGGGAAAATTTGGTTTTTTTAAAAAAAATTTTTTTAAAAAAAGGGTTTTTTCCCCTTTGGGGAACCTTTTTTAAAAAAAAAAAGGGGGGGGTTTTGGGGGGGTTTTTAAAAAAATTTACATTTTCCCCCCTTTTTTCCCCAACATCCCCCCCAAAAAAGGGTTAAAAAAACCCCCCCCAAAAATTTCCCCCCCGGGGGGGGGAAAAGGGGGGAAAAAAAGGGGAATGTGGGGCCCCCCCCCCCAAAAAAAAAAACCCCGGTTTGGGGGGGGGGTTTCCCCCCGGGGGGGAAATTTTTTTAAAAAATTTTTGGGGGGGTCCCGGGGGGAAGGGGTTTAAAACCCAAAAATTTTTTGGGAGGGGGTTTTTGGGGGGGTTTTTTTTTTTGTTTTTTTTTCGGGGAAAAAAAAAAAAATTTTTTTTTTTTTAAAAAAATTCGGGGGAAAAAAAAAATTTTTTCCCCCAAAGGGGGAAATTTTTTTAAAAAAATTTTTTTAAAAACCCCCCTTTTTTTAAAAAAAAAATTTTTTTTAAATTTTTTTTTAAAAAAAAAAAAACCCCCTTTTTAAAAAATTTTTAAAAAAACAAAAAATTTTTTTTGGGGCCCACATTTTTTGGGGGAAAATGGGGGAAAAAAACCCCCTTTTAAAATGTTTTTTAAAATTTTTTTTTTTTTCCCAAAAAAAAAACCCCCCGGGGGGAAGGTTCCCCAAAGGTTTGGGGAACTTTTTCCTTTTTTAAATTATTTTGTTTTAAAAATTTTTTTCGGAAAAGGAAAAAAATTTTTTTTAAAAAAAAAAAAGGGTTTTTAAAAAATTTTTTTGGAATTTTCCCCCGGTTTTTTTTTTTTTTAAAGGGAAAATTTTTTTTTTTTTAAAAAAAATTTTTTTTTTTTTAAAAAAAGGGATTTCAGTTTTTTTTTTTAAAAAAAATTTTTGGGTTTTTAAAGATTTTTTTTGGGGGGAAAAAATTTTTTAAAAAAAAAAAAAAAAATTTTTTTTTGGGGGTTTTAAAAGGGTTTTTTGGGGTTTTTTGAAAAAAAAAAAAAAAGGGGGGGGTTTTTTAAAAAAAAATTTTTTTTTTTTTAAAATTTTCCTTTTTTTTGTTTTTTTTGGGTTTTTCGGGGGGGGGGGGTTTTTTTCCCTTAAATTTTCCCTTTTTTTTTTTAAAAAAAAAAAAAAAAAACCCCCCAAAAATTTTTTGGGGCTTTTTTTTAAAAAAAAAAGGGGCCCCAAAACCAAAGGGGTTTTAAATTTTAAAAAAATTTTTTTTTTAAAAACCCCCTTTGGGGGGAATTTTTTAAAAAAAAAAAAAATTTTTTTTTTTTGGTAAAAAATTTTAAATTTAAAAAATTTTTTTGGGGGTTTTAAAATATAAAATTGGAAAAAAAATTTTTAAATTTTATTAAAAAAACCCGGGGCCCCCAAAAATTTAAAAAACCCCCCCCAAAAAAACCCACAAAACAGGGGGGGGGTTTTTTAAAATTTTGATATCTGATAACAACTGTGGAAATGTCATTGTTATTAAGGAGATTAATACTTTAGATTTAAGCATTAAAAATGATTTGTTGTTTGAAATGAAACGTAATAACTTTAATGCTGTGTTTAATCATGTTGATGCTGAACTAACTGAATTAAAGACTAGGAAGGAAAGGAAATTATTAAGGGATAAGGTGGATTATGAGAATGGTAGAGCATATCCAGATCCACCGAGGGGCAACAAAGTTTTTCTGTTAATAACATCTCTTGTACTGAGGATAATGAAATTGAAGAGCATGCACAAAGCAATAGTGGAAATGTTTCCCCTTTAGAGCAACCTCCTTCTGAGGCGGGAGAGGTTACAGAACCAGAGACAGGGGAGGCAGGATTACTACAGGAATGGCAACAACCCTGGGATGGGTTCCTGGAGGGGGAGATGGGGTTCATACAGGAGATAAACCCTGACAACAATTTTGACAACGATAATAATAGTGGCCTGGTACTTAATGTTATTAGCAACAATAACTGTGATTTTAACATTTATAACTACAGCCAGGTCAGAGTTGACACCAGGTTGGCGAGTTATTATCAAAGGGCTTTAATTTTGTTCCTAAGGAAGGGACACTTACTGACTCTATTTTACAACTTAAATTATTTACAAGAAAACTTAATTTGGCCTTACATTTTCACGATAACAATACTAGTACTGGCCATTTGGATACACGTAGGCCTAGTATTTTTTTACCCCCATCACACCCCCTAGTACAGCTGTTTGAGAATCTATGTGAAGCTGATATCAGGAACTTATTAGTGAAAAAGTATAAAAAACCTGGTCAAGCTAACTTGGACTGTGATGAGAGAAAACTTCTAAGTGAAATTTTAGAGCATCATGACATAAGAATAATGAAACCTGATAAAGGTGGGGGCATGGTAATTATGAATGTGGTTGATTATAATAGCAAGATGATGGAACTTTTGTATAGTGATGTCTATCATGAGGTGTCAAGAAATGAGATTAATATAGCATATCGTAATATTGACCTGGAATTGGAACAGCTATTATTAAATGGGCAAATTACCTTAGAAACCTATAATTATATGCTTATAAGCCATCCAAAAATACCCACAATTTTGGCATACCAAAAATTCACAAATCCTTAGAAAACCCACCATTAAGACCAACTGTGGGCGAAAAGCCTCAAAACTTATAGTATTGCTAAGTTCATTGACAATATGATGAAAACATTCTAGATTCACGTAGTCTTGTGATTAGGGACTCATGGGACTTTCTTACTAAAGTTAAACAGGACATGTTTTTTGATAGTAACATATTAGTCACTATTGATGTTTGTGATCTCTTTTCAGTTATTCCACATCAAATTGGCCTTGAATGGTATTATGACTATTTATGTGCCAATTCAACACTTAATCATAACACCATTCTGACTTTATGAACATGTATGGAAATAATATTAGAGAATAATTTTGTGACCTTTGAAGGGCATCTTTTTAAGCAAAAACAGGGTGTTGCAATGGGTGCGTGCTGTGCTCCAGTGTTTGCCAACATTGTCTTGGCACAATGGGAGGACCTGTTTGTTAGCAACTTGGAATTTAGGACTTCATGGGTATTGTATGGGTGATACCTAGATGATATAGTCCTGTTCTGGAAAGATAGTGAGGACGACCTGAAGAGGTTCTTCACCTATATTAATGGAACTACAAGTTTACTTAAGTTTACTATGAATAGCAATGTAGAACTGATTAATTACTTAGATGTTACCATCAAGAAAGACTTTGAACACAATTATTTTGTTTCACAACTATATAGGAAACCTACCTATTCAAATTCACTATTGCATTATACAAGCACACATCCATTGCACCAGAAAAAAGCCCTAGTTGAGGGCCAATATGTAAGACTGGCCAGAATGGTGTCTGATTTTGCGGATTTTCTTAGTGAATGTGAAATATTAAAAAACATGTTTTGTAAGAAGGGGTACCATGAGACCTTTGTCATAGATATTTTTAATGAAGTTAAGACTAAAAGAATGAATGGTCATTTTCTTGCACAACTAGGGCAGGTGTCCACCAAAAGTCATAATGACTGTAAACCTTTAAATTTTGGACGGGTGCTTACTCTTACTTACACATCCAATTTTTATGACATTAAAAACATTATTTCCAAATATTGGAAAATATTTGATGTTGACCCTGAATTATCAGGGAAATTTGGTATTGAACCACAAGTGGTTTACAAAAGAGACACTTCCCTTAAAGCATTGTTTGAAAAGCAAAAATTTGACACCCACAATGGTGATACTTTTAAGTGTGGGAGGTGTGCCCAATGCCCTTATGTTATGGACAGAGAAAAAATCAAGCTCAAAAATTTTGGATATATTTCCAGTTCAAAAAGGATGTACTGTTACACTAAAGGGGTTGTGTATTTGGCCTTGTGTAGATTCTGTGCAAGTTTCTATGTAGGTAAAACTAAGAATGCCCTAAGGTCAAGGATTTATCAACATTTATATGATATCAGAAACAAAAATGAAAAGAATGCATTATATAAACATTTGGTTAGTGAACCTACCCATTCCTTCCTGTTCCTTATATTGGAACAGGTAGATCTGGGACCTCGTGGGGGACCCTTGAATGAGTATTTGGAGTTTGTAGAACTCAAATGGCAAATTAGGCTTGATGCCTATCATGCTCCTGGGTTAAATGATAGAATTTCTTTATCTTCTCTATTGAAATTAAAATCTATGTTTTTTATTTAGTTATATGCACTGTTTAGGAATGTTTTAAACTTTTTACATGTATTATTGTTTTATATTTGGCTTGTATTAAGTATATGCAGCCTTGTTAATGGGGGAAATTATGTCAGTTATTTGTGATTGGATAAGCAATGTATTTAAACAGGTGCTAATTGCAGTATTTTTGTATTCTGAGGAAGTCATCTACCAGACGAAAGCGCTTAATACTGCTGTGTTTGCTTGCACTGCTTTATCTTGGATGAACATTGTCTGTATTTTTTCTGGATCTGGAGTTTTCTGCTTATAAAGGATTTACCATCTACCAAGCGTCAGTTTTGTCTTGCAACAGCTGCCTTTTATTTTTCATAGACGGCATGATGAGATGATGGCCCTCATCGGCCATGGTGTGTTCGTGCTTCAACGTGTGGTGGGGATGCGGTGACGCCCACATGTAAGTGGGCCAGCAACACAAAGAGCTGGCAGTCAACGTAGACATGCTAGGACACCAAGGGGCTCCCGTAGTGGCAGTAGCAGCCCCAGCGGTGCTGTCCACACCACACCACAGCATGCCATGTGCACATGGTCCTAGCCAGTCCCAGTAGGGACCTGGTACCAGCAGACAATTCTCATCAGCAAGAAAACTTAATTTGGCTTTACATTTTCACGATAACAATACTAGTACTGGCCTGTACCTGGATGTGCCCGTGGAACCACTGGCAGGCACACTCCACGTGCCAGTGGCCGGAGGCAGTGAAATGCACACCCTGCCAGGTATGGTCCACAGCTGTCCATAAACACCTGTGTAGGGCAGCCACATGGCGGAACTGTGTGCATGCATACCCAAACACTATGCAAACACATCTAGGGCAACCCCATACCTACACACACCACATCACCTCACCAAGCCCTCCACAGTACACCCTTCATTCACACACATGGTGTAAAATGTATGGCCCACCCTCGGCCTCTGGCAAACCAACATCACACCCTGTGCATATGGTGATACCTGTGCCACATCTCTGTCATCCATAGCATCAATGCAGGGACAGGCTGATATGGTCCTGATCCACACAGTGACTGTACAACAGTGTACCATGGTACTGCAGTGTAACATGTTGTAGGGAGTAGAATGTAATCCATATATGACAGGTAGTGTAGCCAGCCAGCAATGATGCCTTATAGCTGTTAGTAACACTGGTTGGATGTGGTCTCTTTAGTGTTATCCATTTGTGTTGTAGGTGTACATGTGTCAGCACTGGGATTCCCTGTGCATATGATGATACCTGTGCCACATCACTGTCATCCATACCATCAATGCAGGGGCAGTCTAATATGGTTCTGCTGCACACTGTAACTGTACAACAGTGTACCACAGTACTGCAGTGTAACATGTTGTAGGGAGTAGAGTGTAATGCATATATGGCATGTAGTGTAGCCATCCAATAATGATGCCTTATAGCTGTTAGTAACACTTGTTGGATGTGGTCTCTTTAATGTTATCCATTTGTGTTGTAGGAGTACATGTGTCAGCACTAGGATGTCCTGTGCATATGATGATACCTGTGCCACATCCCTGTCATCCATACCATCAATGCAGGGACAGACTGATATGGTTCTGAGGCACATGGTGACTGTACTACAGTGTACCACAGTACTGCAGTGTAACATGTTGTAGGGAGTAGAGTGTAATGCATATATGGCAGGTAGTGTAGCCATCCAGCAATGATGCCTTATAGCTGTTAGCAACACTATTGGATGTGGTCTCTATAATGTTATCCATTTGTGTTGTAGGTGTACATGTGTCAGCACAAGGATGGTGTGCAGTTATATTCCATAATGGAGTATGTCACTGTGGTGACATCATGGCTGTGACATATCTGGGGTACAGTTGAACACATGTCACAGGTTACTAAGCCGGTTACTGCCTGTGCCACATGGATGGGTGGCCCACTGAGGCATGCATAACCTGCAACCTGATGTAGACCCATCCACATACACTCACACTGTTACTTGGCAACACTGGGAGTAGACCCCTACCTAGCTATGTAGTGATACTGACATGTGTGGCTTACATTGCACACACCACACAGCATTTAGGGTGAGGTGTGTCCCAGGTTACATCCCCCAGACATGTACAGTATGCTAATGGGGGATGTGATGGGTGTATTTGGACAATACATAGTGTGACATACCGTCATATACACATTTACAGGCACATAACAGCCAGACACACATCCGAGATACCAGGGCCTATCGCTGCTAACTAACCTGACTGTTTGTCCAATGTGGTACAGGTAGGCTGCACACATCACATGCATAACTGGCTTGGATTGTGGTAGCAGTTACCTGTATGGCTGATGGTGACAGTGGTAACCACAACATGGTACATGGGACATATACCGGGTGTACCTTGCTGTAATGACAGTGTACACAACACCTACATCCCCCAGTGGATACTGTACTCCCTGAAACCCATTATGACACTCTGCCATACCCACCATCACACATTGGCCACAACTGCGATACAACCCATAGTATACCCCAACAGTGGTACTACAGGGATATGCATCTCATGCACATGCCACACGTGTAGTAGGGTGTTACATTGTCATGCCTCACCTATGGGCAACAACAACACTATCTGTACTACTGTGTGCAATGGGTATTGTAATAGGAGTATGTGGCCTCGGAATGCTGTCCCCTACAGATATACGGTCATGCACACCTACACACACATGCCAGAACACAATGGGTATCCCATGCTACACCCCATTTGTAAGACACTGTTGTGCTTGTACTGCAAGGCTCATGTAGCCGATATGGGGGGGGAGCTTAACAGGGTATATGTAATATCCCATACAGCAGCAGCCACAACTGACTATGGCAATGGGTGTTGCATTGGTTGTGAAGGCCCTTATGGAATTCCCAAGTACAGGTGTGCTAACACACAGACACTGCTATACTCAGTCATGCACATGTACACATGTGTCAGTACAGGAGTGCTTCCCTGCAGTTGATCACAGCTGTATACCTAGCTATTGTCCAAGGGGAGATGGTTTGTGTAGGGGTTGTGTGTACAGTGCTACCCTGCCACCTGCCAGGTGGCAGCAGGCATCTATCAACAGACACTACTGTCATGACCCTCAATGTGTGAATGACATGCTTCAGCCAATCTTCCAGGTGCCTCCTGCACATGGCCACTGAGGTGATCAAGTTGACATGTATGCAACATGCACTACAACACATGGTTATTTGTCGGTGATGGTGACCTGTACCCAAACATGTTCAGTTGACTGTGGTATTGTAGTGGAGGTACCTCTGGCATGTGGTGCATACAGGGTAACATCTCCTATATGTACCATTTCTTACACAGCTGGCCAGACATGTCAGTATCAATCAAGCTTAGGTTGCCTGTACATATCCCAGCTAGATACCTGCCATCTGCACATCTGTGCAGGGACTGACAGTCATCATCTTGGCAAGTAGCTATGCAGTAGCATGAGTGTGTTGACAGATAGATGTCTGACAACAATATGCATGCCATAACTGCATGTCAGAATCCCTCAGTAACATGTGCTGTACAGACGGTAGTCTACAGTTACATTCCACATGACGGACCATTACCCAGTAAGGGGTATATACTGTGACACAGCTCACATACCAGGGATACAACAGGGAGACTGCAGAGTCCAGCTATTCCTGTAGGTGTGTCTGTTGTTAGTCCTACATTTAGCACTATGTTCTTGTCTGGGTTAGCACTGTCAGCAGTAGTACTGCCATGATACACTACATGCCAGTGTGACAGCACATACCCTGGGCTACTACCCCTGTATGTAACACATTCACATGGATAACAGTGCTGTACAAGCCTCATATACATCTGTGTCCCATACATGATACTCTCACCCCTTGCTACTGTAATACAGCACATAGGCGCATGTATTATACATGGCATTACATACATTTATTACAGATGTCATTACCCTGTTATGTTATCAGACTGGATGGTGTGTCCTGGTTACCAGGGCTAAGCCATGCTTAGCGAGTCTCAACATTGGTGCAGTATAACAGCTAAGCTGATTTGCGCACTGGTAAGCGACACCTTCACTGTGTAAGCACCCCTACATTTGCCCATAGCTTAGCACTGCTTAGCTTCATGCAAACCCGCACAAACCTGCTTAAAACTGCTCAAAACCACCATAATCACTCTGTATTCAACAGCACTTGTTCTGTCCAGCAACAAAATGAACAGCCCTTGCAGATCTTGAACCCAGGACCCTGTACACTACAGTCACAACACTTACCCACTACTCCATGACCACTGTGAAGATAGCTGTTATTTTACCAATATAGCTGTCAATACACATATTGAGTTGTATTGAACAATTGCCTTTACTTCCTAAATTGTGTAGTCTTTGTTATTAATATGACTGTTGCATCACATATGTTGCTTTATCATAATGTACACATAGCAGATACATACAGTGATATGCATTTGGGAGGGTATACACAACCGTGAGGTTTACACATGACAGGAAAATGGTTATATACATATAATAGGTCTATATATGTCTACATGTAAATACACATGTATACTCATGCATATGTCTGTATACACATCTGTATAGTGCAACTTATATATGGCCATGTGTATATCCCTTCATATGTATATATATATATATATATATATATATATATATATATATATATATATATATATATATATATATATATATATATATATATATATATATATATATGTATGCACATCCTATGTGTACATTTATGTGTAATTATGTTGGTATATATGTAGATATGTACAACTAAATGTGCATACATATCTATTGTGATATACCTACTACTGTCAATATATATGTAGATATCCATACATATATGTGTGCATATGTATCTCTATCTGTATGTGTGTAGACATATATTGCTCTGTATATGTATATATCTGAGTATTTTTATATATATATATATATATATATATATGTGTGTGTGTGTGTGTGTGTGCGCATATACATATCCATCTATGTATGTCAATATGTATATGTGTACATATCTGTATAGATATATGGATAATTAGATATACATATATGTTCACCATATGTCCTGAACATGGAGTGGAGCCCTACCTCAGCCCCAGTAGTCCCAACTTTGTAGTGCAAGGGGATGTCAGGTATGTATTGCAGGTATATTTGTAGACTATTGCTACTGTAATAGGGATTGTCTTCACAGACATGGTGTGTGTGGGAGGTCACATCTGCTTTTAACATGTGCACCACTGGCTACTAACAGACATCCTAAGGACATCATAGTACAGTACCACTGCTAGCATAGTAATGCTCCTGTGGACTACAACAGAGACATGGCCAATATATGTGGACAGTCTGACACACTCTGGACAGTACAGAGGTATACACAGAACCCCTTAGTGCAAGACATGTGGACCAAGCCTGAAAATGTGGATGTTAACAGCCATTTAGATGGGTATAACATGTAACTACTGGTACACCTATGCCCCCATAGGTTATGCATTCACACATCCCTGTCTGTCCTGACACATAATAACCACTGGTACAGAGGTGCCATGGCCACATACTACCCACTAGTTATTGACATACATCTGTACAGTATCTCACTGCTTTGTCTGACATAAATGACTGTTATGGTGGCCCAGCAGCAGTACATCTGGCAAGTATCTGGACATGACATCTCACTTGGTAAGTACACTTAGCTGCTAGGCATGTAACAAAGCACTGTGCAGGCTACAGGCAGACTGGCTCAACACTGGCCTACATTTCCTATGTAGGAGTACACATGTACCTGCATATATATATAGCAGGCTCTACAGGCATATCGCAGCACAGAGTAACGGACACCTGTGTGAAAGTGCATAACCACAACCAATGTGAACACAGCCACAGCCACATATGGTAAGCTAGTGTACTATTACAGTATATGGACTATCTGTTCAACACCATCCTCATATGTGCCACTCACACACTAACCCTACATATACTGGGCCACTACACAGTGTGGTCTGATGCCTGTCTTTGGTATAGGACGTGTGTGTTTGGCCCTACAAACATGTAAGCTGATAGGGTAACATACAGTGGAGCAGCATGTAACATCAGATAGATTAGGACCAAGAACAATGACATCTACCACAGTCTGTACCCAGGCCAAGGTACATATTAACAATACACACACTGTCGACAATCCCCATAAGTACACAGACCTCAGTACTGTAGACAACCACAGAATGTCCAGGTTATATCATCAAATATAACCCCTACTATACATAACATGTGTAGCAGTCTGATATCTCACTGGCTTGTTATCAGATTTGATGTCAATAAATATGGTATACAGCACAGATGCACCTCTTACTGCATGACAAATGCACAAAGGTTGGCAGAGTTGTGGCTGGAGGCACAAACACAGGGCTATTATTGACATGTTGCTGTGATAACCTCATACATTTACTGTTGTAGCAGGGTTTGTTGCAACATATGTTCTATGAGGGATATGAAGTCAGTAACTCTCACGGCTGTCACCATCTACAGGCTGCAATCCTCACACTACCTTTTGCAGTTCACAGATAGGTGCTCTGTGGGTAACACAAGAAACAAAAGGCACCACACACTGTCCAGTCTGCAGATGACGCTACTGATGGGGGTTTCCTCATAAACATAGCACTGACATGACAGGTATTAAAACATGTAGGACAGCCATATCCACACACACTCTGTTAAACTAACATTACTCCAGTTGCAGTATAGCAGCACTTACAGTCTGTAGTCAAGTCAGGCACATCCCCCTCTTCTGTTTGGCCTGTTTCCACAGTGTATGTTGTTAGAGGTAAATCACCAATCCAACGGTTATGCTGTTTGTCAAACAACAGATCTAGTTTCTGCTCACAGTAAATGAAACGGCACACCACCAACATGATGTCCCTAGATATTGGAGTGTGTTTCCATGCAACTGGCTATGGGAATGTTACCACAGCTGTTCCACATGCAATCAGCTAGAGGAGGGCTACAATTCATGCAGAGGCCATCAGCTGATCATGAGCATCACTTACAATACATATGCTGCTGCCTAAGCAAAGCAGGTGTAGGTCTCCACATCCACCAGAGAGGGAGTGAGAGAGGTAGACAGAGGCAAAGTAAAGTCAGGGAGGGGTGGGAGAATAAAACCTAAGCATGTTTGTGTCACACACCTACCGGCACAGGGTATCAAATCCCTGACAACTATGTAGTGCTATCACATTTCTATGCAGTTATCAGATGTGCCACATAGGTTACATGTTGAGGAGCCCTCAAAACAAATATGTGATGGTGAGTGGCATCTGCAACAGGGATATCATAGCTATACGGCAGGTGTAGTACACGTGCTTGTCTGCATAAACAGGTGCCAGTATCAACACAGCCCCACTCTCACAGGGACACACACACATTGACACACATGGCAGGGCCAGGAATACAACTCATCACTAGTGAGATTGACACAACACATTACTGTGCAGGTATCGCATACACCACAGGGGTCATACAGAGGTTATATGGGCAAAGGGTATGTGGAAGTGTCTGACATTGGACAGCATGCTTCAGTATGCCAGTGGGGGTTGTAGTGAAAGTAAATGTGATCATACAGATCATACAATGCACACACACACACACACACACACACACACACACACACACACACACACACACACACACACGGTGCCAGTACTGACATGCATGGCTGCATTGCTTCATGGGTGTCTAGTGGTCGACTGTGCCAGACAGCTATATAAGGCTAAGTGATGAGTATACTTTGGCATCAGCCCACAAGACACTAGTCTGCATTGTGGCTCATGGGTGTAGTTTCAGGATTTGTCCACACAGGTAGGTATTGTATTCACCATCCAGTCACCTGGGTGACTATTCTGTGTGGCCAATACTGTGCATTGCTTGCCATGTATGTGTTCCTTAGTCCATGACATGGATGGTGTCTGAGATGTGCACACCTCCCACATGCATATACAGTGACATGTGGAACTGTACCTGGGGTGTCTGGCCCATGTTGTGCACACAGACTATCATCAGATGTGCCAGTCCTGGCCTCATGTGGTGGAAAATGGTAATGGACAGCAGATTTACCCTGTACCTACATTGATAGCATGATACCAGCATTCCCTGGTGTCAGTGGCATCTATCCATACAGGGCATGTTTTCAGGCATGGTATGTCCTTTGTGGGTCACATTTGATGTCACCACAGGTGTTGCAGGTGTCCAGTGGAGTACATGAGGAAGGTGCACCGTTGGCATGTATGTGCCTATTGGAAAGATGGACAGGGTGCCATGCCCTCTGTAGCCCACTGCAGTCACACCATTGTTACTATCAGTTGGCAATATGCAGGGTACTACCAACATAGCAGCTGTTGCCTAGGCAAGTGTGTGTGTGTGTGTGTGTGTGTGTGTGTGTGTGTGTGTGTGTGTGTGTGTGTGTGTGTGTGTGTGTGTATGAGACATGGGTTGAGAGTGTTCTCTGGGTAATACTAGGGTTGCTAACTTTGTTTGCCTGGCCTTGATGTCACATTTATGGGTATGGATTTGCTCCACAGCCTCCTGGCTATTTCACATCTGTTATCCCTGTACAGTGGACATTGTGATATATACCATGGCCACCATATAAGAAATTTTAAAACCCCACTCCACATTGAGCCCAGTTGTTACACACCCACAACCAGCTCCACACAGGATACGAGTTACAAACACAGACATACAGACACACACACACACACACACACACACACACACACACACACACACACCTGTCATGTCTGGGATTAAAAGTCCTACCTAACTGCTTTATTACACTACAGCACTATGCAGTTATAGGATGCGCTATGGAGATTGCTGGAGTACTCCTTCCCCAAAGGTATATTTCACATTGGATGACATCAGCAGGATTGCCAAATTAGGGTATTTGAATTGTAGTGAGTGTGGCTAGGCTAAAATGCATTGCTCTCTACACAGACACTGAAACATACACAAAATATCCACAACCGACATGTGTGGGGAATTGAAACCCTACCAGAGTTCTATATCACACTACAGCATGAAGCTGTTATAGGACGCACCACAGGGATTACTGGAGTGCACCTTCCCAATAGGTGTATTTCACAATGAATGACATCAGCAGGATTGCCAAAGTAGGGCATTTGAATTGTGGTGAGTCTGGCTAGGCTAAAATGCATTGCTCCCTACACAGACATTAAAACACACACGAAAAATCCACAACCGGCATGTGTGGGAATAGAACCCCTACCAGAGTTCTACATCACACTACAGCATGAAGCTGTTACACGATGAACCACGGGGATTACTGAAGTACACCTTCCCCAAAGGTGTATTTCTCAATGAATGACATCAGCAGGATTGCCAAAGTAGGGCATTTGAATTGTAGTGGGTGTGGCTAGGCTAAAATGGATTGCTCCCTACACAGACAGAGACACACACACACACACACACACACACACACACACACACACTTGCCATGTCTAGGATTAGAACTCCTAACTAGTTTATCACACTACAGCAGTATGCAGTTATAGGACGTGCCACGGAGATTACTGGACTACACCTTTCTGAAAGGTGTATTTCACAGTGTATGACATCAGCAGCATTGACAAAGTTGGGCAATTGAATTGTAGTGAGTGTGACTAGCCTAAAAAGCGTTGCGCTCTACACAGCCAGTGAGACACACACACACACACACACACACACACACACACACACACACACACACAGTTGCGATGTCTGGGATTAAAACTCCTACCTAACTACTTTATCACACTACAGCAGTACGCAGTTATAGGACGTGCCACAGAGACTACTGGGCTACAGCTTTCCGAAAGGTGTATTTCACAGTGTATGGCATCAGCAGCCTTGATAAAGTAGGGCATTTGTATTGTAGTGAATGTGACAAGCCTACAAAGCATAGCTCTCTACAAAGACGGTGACACACACACATGCATACACACACACACACACACACACACACACACACACACACACACACACACACACACACACAAACTCACTTGCCATGTCTGGGATTAGAACTCCTACCTAACTAGTTTATTACACTACAGCAGTACGCAGATGTAGGACACACCACAGAGATTACTGGGCTGCAGCTTCCAAAAGGTGTATTTCACAGTGTATGACATTAGCAGCCTTGACAGAGTAGGGCATTTGAATTGCAGTGAGTGTGACTAGCCTAAAATGCATTGCTTTCTACACAGTCGGTGACACTCACACACACACACACACACACACACACACACACACACACACACACACACACACACACACACACACACAGTTGCCATGTCTGGGATTAGAACTCCTGCCTAACTAGTTTATCACACTGCAGTGGTAGGCAGTTATAGGACATGCCACGGAGATTACTAGCCAACACCTTTCACAAGGGTGTATTTCAAAGTGGATGACCTCAGCAGGCTTGTCATAGTGTGGCTAAGGGGAGGGCATTGTGTGTGCATGGGCCATAACCCATTCATCTAGAGGTTGATACAGCACACACAGGATTATATTCCACAGGTATGTGTATACAGCTGCTAGATGACTACTTCCTTGTACAGTCATGTTGCACAGCTAACACTTGCTCCACATAGTCTGTCATGCTGACAGATACCAGTGGCTAAGGTCTACAGTGATTGACATCCGAACATCATGTGGTTGTAGCCATTTGGCTTTGTGCTGGGTGGGACATGCCTCATAATGGATGGCCCCTTGTGACAGTCACTCTATTCCACACATTGTTGTCCTTGGATATATCCCTGTATTCCTATCCAGTGTGTGTGCAAAGCATGAGTGCTGCATACCGAGGAGTGTCTGCACTAAGATCTACAAATGCCAGATATGTCTGGTCCACTGTTGTTTGCAGACATGGCCTTCATTGGTTTAAGTGTGTCAGCATGCCCAGTATGCCCTTCTGTACTGAATGTGTGGCTCAATTCCAGGTAGTTTGTACTGCAGTGCAGACCTTTGTATTGTACACTTACAGGTAGCATACTGTTTCTGCAGAGTATCCGTCAATCATTTGGCAATATGGGGACAAACTGTGCAGGGGATAGTGTGTACTGTAGGTGATTGTGTCTGTGCTGCTTCAGCTGCATGGTACTGCTGTTAGCAGAGATATTCAGACATGTGTACTGTTATACACAGTGATGTTTTCTGTCCTCATGTACTGCCAGGTGGACATTCTTGCTCACAGTGATGACTTGTGGGGCAAGGGTGACTGCAGCTGTGTCCGGTATTGCGGGAAGACACCTATGTATTCATGGTAGGTTATGCCATTCTGGAGGGGGGAGCTGCAGACACTTGGTGCTGGGTTTGTGTATCCACTTAATCACCTTGGTACAGTGCTGGCATAAAATCCCGTACTTGTCTGCCCATCATCATGACAGTATGGCCTTATCTTGCTGTGGCAATGCCTCACAGCTGTACAGATTTGCATGTTAGCCAGAGGCAGGGGCCATGGCTCAGGACATGTACCCTATTGTGGTGTATGGGCAGGTGTGTAGCCACCCATTTATGTGTTTGCAGCCAGGGATAGTGTGCACACAGCTTGGTGTCGGGCCCTGCACATTCCATACTGCCCATGCTGCCACACCCCCCTCTGTTATTCTAACCTCTTCCATACATTATGCATACATTCTGTGATACTTTCCCTAAGGGTATCACCACATCACAGGTATGTGTTAGTGCTAGTCCACAGTTCATGCAGTGGGACATGGTGGACATGTTACTGTGGTTTGTCCACATGGGCTTGCATATGGCTTAAATGGAGTGTATTATGTTGTTATTTGGGTGTCCATGACATAACATGCATTGGCAGTATGTGTGAAACACGGGACTTTGGCAGGCACCTGTGGGGCATTAGGTGTTGATGCAAACCAGATATGGCAGGCCATTGCATTCTGTCCGTCCTACAGTCCCAGACCACCATACAGTATATTCCCCTGGGGTGACAGGGTAGATGTGATAGTTGTTCATGCCAATATCTTCAATAAGTCTTGATCAGGTGGTGTGGATGCTGGCAGGGTGTACCTACAGCTAGGGACACACCTGCATGGGACACCTGCACTGCATGCTGCAGTCTTCCACTATTGTCAAATACAGGTGGAGTCATACTGTACCCATTCCCCACAACAGGGATATTGCCAGACAGGTGCCTGTTGGCGGTGTTTGCATGGCTGGGTGCATGTGTGCGATGGACACTACTTGCATCTGACACACAGATATGCATGGGGAATTACAGTTATGCTGGCATGTGCGGTACATCAGCTGATTCCCAATATGTCAGTCCTACCACCTTTGTGATCTGCAGGTGTTCAGGCAGACATCACTGGTATCCCCTACTACAGGTCCTGTTACTGTGATGCATACATATATGTACAAATCCATGGATGTCAACATTTCACAGTGACACAATATATACTGTATGTCTGGGGTACTTTCCCCTGTGTACTGCTTGTATATCTAGCCCAACAGCCATGCCATGTCAGTCTTTCAGATGGTGACACATATTACCACCATACATTTATAATGGCTTACTGCTAGCATGTGTTATGCTGGTGGGGATTGTCTTTGGCACTGCAGTCGTGAGGGCTTGTCCCTGTTATCAGCAGTAGTGGGCAATGGCCACCAGGTTTTACCTCAACATACATACAATACATACTGACCAGTGTCACACATTTTGAAACACACACCATCCTAACACACACAAGAACTGCATATTGTGCAAATGCTACAACCTATCCTGCTACCTTGGCCACCACTGGCCATCTCTGCTCCACTCGTATTATACCTTCTCATACATGTTACTACATTTCTACAGAGGATTGGGGGGCACACCTGAGTGGCACTACATTTCTGCACTGGATGGGGGAAGGGGGAGACCTGTCTGTTTCCACATGTCTACATAGGTGTGAGGGGGGCACAACTGACTGTTACTACATTTCTACATAGGATTGTGAGGGGACACACCTGACTGTGTTTACATTTCTACACAGGATTGGGGGCACACCTGACTGTTACTACATTTCTACACAGGATTGGGGGGCACACCTGACTGTTTCTACATGTCTACATGGGAGTGGGGGGCACACCTGACTGTTATTACATTTCTACATAGGGCTGTGGGGGAACACACCTGATGTCTACACAGGATTGGGGGTGCACACCTGACTGTAACGACATTTCGACACAGGATTGGGAGGGCACACCTGACTGTTTCTACACATGATTGGGGGGGCACACCTTACTGTTTCTACATATCTACATAGTATGGGGGGCACACCTGGCACATGCACACATTTGCTATGACTGTAGTGGTATGTCAGGTACTCCATTTCATTCTGTATTCTAACCTATCATACTGACTAGACACATAGCAGTGTACTACAGGTCTTAGCTTTGGTTGCCCTACATATAAGTGTCTGAATTCCTACCCTTCAGAACTAACATCCCACTGCCTGACCTGCTGTAGTCTGTCTGTGTAGGTCTGGGGGGAGGTTACCCATAGGCATCATTTACAGGCCATAGCACAGGCTCTGTTTGGGTTTGTCTACACCTGTCCTGCTGGTTGAGACTATTGTTGGGTATGTGAACCTCCCTGACTGGCATGTGAGAGTCATATGGACACATATGTCACCCAGCACATTTCCTGCAGTGGATTTTGTCACCCTGTGTAGTACTGGCTACTATGGTGACTCCAGTATGTGTTACAGATGTCATGGTGCCACTATGGGTGTCTACTATCTGCTGCCATAATATTCAGCCACCCAATTCCCTTGCATGCTGACATCCATACCATAGATACAGGTAACAACACATTCTACTCCATCTGGCAACTGGTAGGTTGATTGACTTACCTTGTGGGTGTGCCAGGATTGAGAATGGTGCTGGAGGGCTGCCTATGTCGGATGCACATAGAACACTCCCTATACATGGTTGAGCACAGGTAGTGTCATGTTTGGCATCCCTTTTACTGTATGTGTGAGTCAGAGAGAGGTGTCATTCCCTGGGACCCTACTGTGTCAGTGTATGTGCTATGCGTTGTCTCTTTGCCACGGCCTCGGCATACTGGGCATGCCTCCATCTGCCTACTGGGGCAAGCTCAGGTTGTTCCTCCTCTGGGTCACTCTGTGCCTGTGCAGGCCTTGGCATTGGTGGGGGGCTGTGTGGCCCTGCCCTGTACTGTTCCTGCTGCAGCTGTTTCTGCAGGATCATATTATGTAGCATAGCAGATACTATAACAATTTGGGTACATGTAGCTGGTGAGTACTGCAAGGCTCCACCGGATGTGTCCAGACACTGAAACTGTGACTTGAGCATCTCAAACACACGCTCTATTATAAGTCTGGTCTGTGCGTGTGCATTTCTGTTCAGGTGTGTGTGCATTTCTGATAGGTGTCATCAGCCACGGCTCCAGTGTGTAACCAGCATCCCCCACAATGTGACCGTAGGGGAAGTCCCCATTGGCAAATCTTTGGTACAGCTGCGTCAGATGCCAGATGTGGGAATCGTGATAGCTTACAGGGCAGCCAACACACACATTCATTATAATGCCCTGGGCATCGCACACGACCTGGCAGTTGATGGAGGGGAGGCCCCTGAGGTTGATGTAGGCCCTACCCTGATCACCGGGTGGTGCTTTGGTGCATATGTGTGTGCAGTCTATAGCACCCACTACCTCAGGGTATTCTGCTATTTGGTGGAAGAGACGCATATTGCTGGCCAACACCTCATGGGTGTTGAGGAAATATACGTGCTCACTGGCATGTGCTGACATGGCATCCAGGAACTGGTGGCATATTCTGGATGCTGATGCCTGTGAGATCCCCATGATATCCCCAGTTGAGTTTTGGGTGGTACCTGTGCCTAGTATTCCTAGGCCTACACATACCTTGGTATCCACTGGGATGGCTTAGTTCTGTGTGTCAGGCATGGCCGGCACAGCTCAACAATTTTCTGTAGGAGGTCCTTGTCCACCCTATAATGCTCCACTATCTACAGCTCATGTAGTCCCTGGTAGGTTACCCTGGGTCTATACACTCTTCTCCGTCTCCTCACTGTGGGTTGATCAGCAGCACTCACATCTTCACCACCCTCAGCCTCTTGCACATGTTCTATGTTGCCTGCATCAGCCCCTATCATTTTGTAGTTTTGTTTGTTAAAAATTCCCCACTTGTATACACCGGTGGTGTAGAGTATGGGAAAAACCAGAGGGGAAGGTCTTTGCATAGTTTATAGTAGTGGTCTGGGCTGGGCTGGTCTGCTGCCTGTGTAATTGGCTGATTCTGATACTTTTCACCTGCCAACTGTGCTAGTTCTCCTTGATTACCTTCCTATTGCTGTTTTCCCTTCCCACTGCATTCCTGTTTAAGCCTGGGGGTGCGCTTCGCAAACAGTGTGCTCAAATGTGCACAGTGGTGCTATTTCCTGGTTTAACTTTTGTTTTCTTCCTTTAAAACCTGGTGCGCAGCAGGCACACCCGCTTAGGCAATGTAAAGATTGCTGGGCAGATTCAGACACACCGCCTTGCTTAGCTGTGCTAAGCTAGGAGCAAACATGAGCCACAGTGCTCCAATCCACTTACAGTATGCCTGACACACCCCCTATGATGTTAGCTATCTCCTAGGCTTACAACAAGCTATTCCTACTCTTACACTGTTAGGACCTGACTAGCATGTTGAGGAAAACTGGGATTCACTATCATTCCCCTCATTTGCATAGGATTGCCTGCTAATGCATAGTTGCATGTCTCACACTGAGCCTCCCCCTTACCAACCACTACTCACTGGCCATGTTGTCTTCTGCCTGCCATTGACTTGCATGGCAGAATAAAATGCTTATTTTAGGGTTATTTTATTATTTTCCCCTCAATCCTGTTGTGCACCACTGCCCTACGCTACCCTTATACTTGGCCATTGGCATGCTTCCTGACTGATATGCAGCCTTTATTTGGAGCTGTCACAGCTCCATTTTGGATTTTGCAGAAATGTACTCAGTTACTAACCAAGTACATTTCTGCAGATTGCACTAGTCCTGCACGGCCAGTTTCAAGCTTCCTGGATCACAAATACATCTCATTTGCATGGATTTCTCCTGCAAATTGGGTGATTTGCATACAGGGGCTTAGTTCATGCAGGACTAGTGCAGGAGCACTCGTGCATGCCCCTGCAGGCTGCTCCTGGATCACATGGTGGACATATTGCCTGCTAGAGCTCCTGAACTGATCCTGCACGCCGTGCAAGGCATACAGAATCCGGGTAGGGGTATGCTGCATCAGAAATATTCAAATTCAGTAAAAGTGGTTACATACAATGCTTAATAGATAGCTAGCAATTCAAGAACTAATATATCTATACACACACACACACACACACACACACATATATATATATATATATATATATATGTGTGTGTGTGTGTGTGTGTGTGTGTGTGTGTGTGTGTGTGTGTGTGTGTGTGTGTCTGTATATATGGATATATATATAGCAACTGTATCCATACATTTAAGTAGGCAAGCTTAATATAGATGTAATTTTTAGGAAAGAAAACAATGTTAAATTATATCGGTATAGGACAGAAAGAAATTGTTGTGAGATTCAGTAAGAAAAGGGTAAATAGAATTGACAGTCTATTGTTAGATACATTATAATGTACAGATAGTGTAAATATATACATTTAAGTAGGTTGATTTATAATGTTGTGAAAAGTATGAGAGTAAATCATTTTGGTGTTCAGCGTGCTCATAGCCAGATATTGTTCAAAGGATTGTTTAAGTTTTGCTTTACAGATATTCAGTTTGTCTATATGTTTTAGCAGGAGTGGAAGGGAATTCCAAAGGTTTGAGATGTTACAGTAAAAAGAGTCTGCTGCAGCATTGTTAGATTTTGTAATAATTAACAGATGTTTTTTATAGGTTCATAGGTTAGTAGGTTGGTACTAGGCTATCGGCCCTAAGGCCTATACAAGCCTAACCATAACAATTCCCTGGCTATTTCTTCCCACAGTATTTTCTTCCCTGGACCCCTGTCATGATCCCCGGGTTGAATTTCCTATCTCCCATCCAATCACCAAGGTTCCTTTTGAAGAGGGCCAAAGAGGTGCTCTGCTTGACATGTATGGGCAGTCTATTCCAGAGTCTGGGGAGCCTCTGGGTCAGGAACCTATCCCTCCAGCATGTTTTGTTCATTATGATGACAAGGTTTAGATCCCTGGAGCGTGTATCTCTGAGGGATTGGGATTTCTTTAAGTGTAGCATGTCCAACAGCTCTGGGTTTCACATGGCCTTGTATGTTAAGCAGAGACAGCCTCTGAGTAGATGATATGTGACAGAGTATAGGTGAAGTTTTTTTAGACGGTCAGCATAGGGCATCTGCTTTAGGCCTGTGATTCTTTTAATGAGGTATTTCTGCGGCCTTTCCAGTTGTTGCAGATTTTTTGAGAGGTACATACCAAACAGGGCGTTGTATTCTATAATGGGTCTAATGAGGGATGAGTACAGTGGGACAATGACCTCCTTTTTTCTGCATGAAAAGCCCATAGTGATGAGGTGTGCCAATTAAAAGGATTTCCTGCTGTTGTGGTGATGTGGTTATCGAAGGTGAGACCACTGTCTACCTGTGTCCCTAAGTCTCTTATCACACTTTCGGTGTTTAGTGTACTGCCACCTATGTGGTAATTCACAGGTGCATGTTTTTTTCCCAAAGGGGATGACTATACATTTCTTGGCATTGAGCTTGAACTCACGGCTCTGGCACCAAGCATCTGTTTCTGTAAGGCCCTTTTGTAGAATATCCACATCATTTGGGGATTCAGTAATGGCTCCCAGTTTGCAGTCACCTGCAAACTTTGTTAGCCAGAGTCCCTTGGTGTTGGCCTGTACTTCAGAGAAGTAGATGCCAAACAAGAGCAGACCCAGGACTGAACCCTGAGGTACTCCACTTGTCATTTGTCTGGAGCTGGATTTGGAGTCGGCTACTTTTACATTGTAGTTTCTGTCAGTAAACCAGTTGGCAACCCATCGAGTGACATAGGGATTAATGCCCAGCTTAGTACGTTTATCTGTGATTCCAGAGTGGGGGATGGTGTCGAAGGCCTTGGCAAGGTCCAGATAGGCTGCGTGGATCACCTTACCCTTGTTCACAGCTCTGGAGACTGATTCAAAGAAGTCAATCAGGTTCAGGAGATAAGATCAGCCCTTCAGGAACCCAAACTGCGTGGGGTCCAGGGTTTGAAAGTTGCCAATGTCTTTGTTTATAAGTTCCATGATAATATGTTCCATGGCCTTGCAGATCAGGCTCATCAGACTGATGGGGCGGTATTTCCCGGGATCCAAGGTGGCTCCCTCCTTGTGGAGTGTGATAACTCTAGCTGTGTGCCACTCAGTGGACCTGAAGCCTGAGGTGAGGCTATGATTAAACATGACACTTAGGTGAGATGCCAGTTCATTTTGTAGTTCATGTAGTACACAGCCTGGAATGTCGTCTGCTCCCATGGATGTTGTATTCTTAGCTTTGGAGAGTGCGTTTTCACCTGTGTGGCCATTATTACCAGAATTTGGCAATCTTCCATATTGAGATGGGCCCTTTAGGGAGTGAGAGGGGGGTGAAGTTTGCACTGAATTGATCTACCAGAATACTGGCAATATCCTTGGGATCAGTATATTTAATGCCATTCTGTTGTAGCTCAGAGCAGATCTGAGCATTGCCATTTAGATTCTTGACATAGCTATAGAAGACCTTGTGGTTGTCTTTGGAATCTTTGGCAATTTTATTTTCGTAACTAGCTTTGGAGGATTTTATGAGGGATCTCAGCTTCTTACTGAGGCTGAAAAGGGAGTTTTTTGCTTCCTGGGATTTTCCTCTTCTCTGCAACAGTTTCTTCCTTTTGTTGTAAAGTTTGTTTATGGCAAGGGAACCACCAGATTGGCTTCCTTTTTTTGGAGGAGAGCATCTTGGTTCTATTGGGGATGGCACGATTCATGCACAAGTGGATGTGCTCGTACAGTGCCTTAGTGTAGGATTCAGCAGTCGAACTTTCAGTTCCCGTCTGTATGGGTGCCATGAAGTTTGCCACTTCTGACTTGAGTAGCATGAAGTTGGCTTTGGAGAAGTTTTTTATGGAAGTTTCCTTACTGGGAGGGTGGGCGTGGGATGTAGATGTCAAAGGTGATTAGCTTATTGTCAGACCTGACCAACGAGGGGGTGACCATAGGTGTGGAGCATCGATTTCCCATGTTGGTAATGACCAGGTCTAGGATATTGGAGCCCCTGGTGGGACTAAGGATTAGTTGATCCAGGGCATTGGAATTTATGAATTCCAAGAACCGTTGGGCAAAGGTGTTGGTACATGAGTAGTTTTCCCAGTTAATGGAAGGGTAGTTGAAATCACCCAGTATTAGTGTGTTTGGTTGCATCTTAATATTTTCCAGTATGTTTAGAAAGTTGTAGTGAGAATCTTGGGGCATGGTGGGGGATCTGTAGCAAGCTACAACTTGGATTGCAGTCTTACCTAGTGTTAGTTGCACCTGGAGAATTTCAGACGCATTGTGTTGGGCAACTAGCCTGGTGTTGTGAATATCCTTGGTGAATATGGACACTCCTCCACCTTTAGTGTTTCGGTCCTGGTTTGGTGGCCGAAAAGTGTGGTAAGAGTTGTAGCCGGGTATTGCAGGGGTGCTCTCTGGACCTTGAACCAGGTCTCAGTTACTGCACAGATATCGATGTTCTCCATTTTTAGGAGTGCCTCTAGAGAGTGCATTTTGAGGTTTAGACTTCTAGCATTGAGTAGTATTACCTTCAGATTTTGCATGTTTGTACCTGTTACGGTGGTGTTTTTTTCCTTTGAACATTGCCTAAAAAAAGGCACTATAGGGGTGACAAGAGCCTTAGCCAGTAACCTGAATCTCAGGGGTGACAGGTACAGATCATATCTGGAAAAGCATTGTGGTCTGTTGATCATGTCATCCCAGGCAGACAGATACTGGATCCCTTTTGAATGACGCCAGAAGCTTAGCCAATTGTTGAAGCCAATCATTTTGTTCCTTATACTGTGGTATCATTCTGGGCTAAGGCAGGATTATACTCAGGGCTAGGGTCATACCTGCCTGGGCCACATGATTCAAGAGCTCTTACATGTCTCTTTTCATGTAGTCCAGCGAGATACATCTCAAGTCATTCACTCCAACATGGACAATGACAGAGTCATATTTGTATCCCTGGAGTGTGTGGCTCTGAGGGATTGGGATTTCTTTAAGTGGAGCATGTCCAGCAGCTCAGGGTTTGACATGGCCTTGTATGTTAAGCAGAGAGGGCCTTATTAGTAGCTGACAGTGGTTGGTGGCAGTGATTTCTGCCTTATACCCTGGGCAGAGAAGGGAGCATAGCTGTTAAACCTGTGCCAGCCTTACCCAGGAGTGTCTGTGTGTTTGTATATAACTCATATCTCAAAGTATGTGTGTGTGTCAGCTACTTGGGTAGGGACACAAAGCACTGGTTGGACAAAGAAGGTGCTGGAGGTATTAGCTTGACCACTAGGCTGAGACCTGTACCCTATAGCTGTGCCAGTGGGGAGTCTTATTGGGGATCTGGAGAGAAAGGGAGAAACCAGCCCCAGACTGACTGTGATCTATGTGTGCTCTTAAGGGAAATTGTACTTTACTGAGTGTGTACTTGTTATCCTTCCCAATGTGCATGCCCCTCACTGGTGCTAGTGGTGAGGGTTGAGGCTCCTTGATTGCTGGGCCAGTGCACAGGTGTCACATATTAATTGGTTGGCAGTGGTGGGATATCCACACCACCATATTAATTGTTTGGCACATACTAATTGGCTTGTGTAGTGGTGTGGATAATGAATTCCTGTAGCTTGTGTACAGTGACAATTGAAGGTGTTTTTGTACTCTAAATCAGCCATGCAGTGAATATTCAGAATTCAAATCACAATTGTTTTATTTTTTTTGTTAGCTTAGTTAGTCAGGGACAGCAGGCAAGCATGTCAGCAGAGGAGTATGGCAAGCTGACAAGGAGCCAACTGGCTGAGATGTGCCAGGCTAAGGGAGTGGTGCATGGAAACCTGACTAAGGCAGACATGATTGCAGCTTTGGTCACAGCTGCATCAGAAAACAGCAATCAGGAGGACGATCAGGCTGGCTGTGGAGATGTACAACACTCCTAGAATGGACAGCTCAAACTTTCTGCAGAGGACTTACAGATCCATCTGGAGCTAAAGAGACTTGAGCTGGAGGCCAGGCATTTGGAAACAGAAGCAGCAGAGACACTGAGATGTCTACAGGCTAAGGAGAATGAGAAACTGCTATGCCTGGAAGTTGAGGAGAAGGAGAGGCAGAGACAACAATAAAAGGAGATGCTGAGTCTTCACCAGAGTCATGGAGGTAATGGAGAAGTGAGTAACTGGACCCCAGAAGCACAAAAGGTCAATAAATTTCTTCCACAATTTATATAGGGGGATAATTTTGATAGTTTCATTCACATGTTTGAGAGGGTATGTAAACAGTATGATGTTGAAAAAAGGCTCTAGGTATGGTTCCTGATCCCCTTACTCCATGGTAAAGCTATAAATGTACTTTCCAAATTATCTGACATTGACTGTTTTAACTATAATGCTGTAAAGAATCATTTGTTAGAATTGTTTAAGCGAACACCCAAAGCTTATAGGAAAAAGTTTTATGAACATAGATGCAAGCCACATGAAGGTGTGTATGAATATGTTGCTGAACTGAGCAATTATTTTCATATATGGGTAGGTGGATGTCAGGTCACCACTTTTGAAGGGCTGGCAGACCTTTTGGTGAGGGAACAAGCCTTTAGCACTTTGCCAGAGGACATGAGGATCTGGTTAGCTGATAGACAATGTGCTACTTCAGATGAGTTGGGGAAGAAGGGAGACCTATACCTAGAAAGCAGGGTATGTAGGTGTTGAGTATCTACACTACTAGCTAAACAGACCAGGTTGTTATGTAAGCTAACTAGCTGTGCCTTAACTTAGAATAATAATCTTCATGACCATGCATAGGTTCAGCCTGCCAAATTCAAAAGCAGAATAGTTCCTTTCAACACATAAGTACTATGGGCAAATTGTTTGCTAGACCTGTTTCCCCTGAAGAATGAGATAACTTATACGCTCTGAGACACAAAAATTATCTCTGACATGCTATTAAGTGTAAAATATATCTAAACTGATATTCTGTGATACTTTCAGGTTTAAACAAATTTTTTTGCTTTTTCTTTTTCTCTCAATTCATTTACACTTGTTTGTGTGTTTATGGATATCTGCATTTGTTTTGCTAATGGGTGTTTATTTATAGATATGCATTTTATACTGTCTTAGATATGCATTTTGGTACTGTTGTCTTTTTTCATTTTTAGAAGACTTTATGTGATATTTGTTGTCACAAGTCTTATTTTTCTTTTCTCTTTTACACATTCATAGCATAAAAAGGTCTTTACTTCAGTACCCTGTATAAACAACCCTCTACCACCAAATACACACAAGAGCTATTTGTCTCTTATCTCTGTTCTTTTTGCTACTCTAGTTTTACCAAGAAGTACCTTTAACCTTAGAATATTGCTCTGGTGACACTGATAGGTGTAAGCACTACCACCCGGGAATGCTTCCTGTTTCTCAGCTTATTATTTTTATGTTTTATACCCTTATCAGACTACAAATCTTTTCTGAGATTATATAATGATTTTTTTGCTGCTCCCTTCTCTCAGGTTAATCTACTCTTCTTGGATTGCAGTTTCCACTAGGCTAATTCTCTATGTGCCCTAAAGTGCAATGTGCAGTCGTAAATATAATATTTACTTACTCAAGCAAAAATCTGTGACATGCAACGTAGACCTCTTTCTATCTATAAAGTGATTCAAAAGCACTAAAGATCCACAACTTCTCTGCCCTGAAGTGTTTCATGCTGTGTTAAACATAATATTTACCCACTCAAGAGAAAATGGAAAAAGGGAAAGGGGTCTGAATGGAGAGATGGAGTCAGCAAGCGGAAGAGAATGCTAAAGCTGGAACTGAATTTATCCTCAAACCTTGGTGAGTACCTTTGCATCATGGGCCCTGTTTTTACAAAATCTCTCCAAGAAGACACTGATATATAAACTGGATTTTGTATATCATAGAGAAAGGTAGGTGAAAAATTAAAAAAAAAAAGGCTGGGTGCACAAGTCCTAGGATAAAAAAGTGACCACTCCTGGTGTAGGCCCTGGTGCCAGGGCTAGAAAAAGGCAGTGTAGAACCCTCAGAACACAGAAACCTTCCAGCCACTGGACTAGGTTATGATGCAGGTGTCCCCCACCCAAGTGGTTGAAGTGGTCCACAAAAAAAGATAGACCAATCAAGAGACACAGAGATAATAAAATGGATAGTAGACGGTAAGAAAGACATTAAGTGTTGTTACTATTATGCAAAAAATCCAGAATTTCCACACAGAAGATATATAGCAAGAGGAAGAATCTGCAGAAGGAGGTGATTATGGGTAGATTGGGAGTCCTGAAAAGAGCACCACTACATCAAATACTGAAGCAATACTGATTTCATGAACTTTAATCATACCCATGATTCAGGCATGAGATCCATTCTTGCCACTTGGTGTTAGAAACCCAAAACATTTGAAGAAATTAAAAAATAAGTATAGCATGCATCTTATATCATTCTCCTATATTAATGTGACTCAAGAACTCTAAGAAAAGAGAAAAGTATTTTTGTGTACAAGCTGCCAGGTGGTGTGATAACAGTGAGGTGATTATGTATGGAAGGTAGAAAACTAGTTCCTCCCCTTTCACTTAAGTCTTACACAAACCTGTTACAGGTAAATAGCCATAAAGAGTGCAGTCTTACCCCCTCAGTAAACTAAACTATACCCCAGCTGGTGATTTTATTTGAATGCACTTTATTTTGATATTTTATTTACCTTCATCATGGACCATTTGAGTCCTTTTTATTTTAAGTGAATAAAACTAGGTGTTTGCATTGACATCCTGGTCGTGTTTCTGTGCTGAAACATTTTCTTTCTGTGTTGTTTTTGGTGGTTTACAACACAGTTAATTCCTTGAGGTTGATATATTTTTTTTCTTTGAGTCTATAGTTAGACTAATCACATAGGTTTTAGGATTGCACCTTACAGTGGCCTCCTCAGCCCTGTGGTCAAACCTTTCACTGACTCCATTGCAGTGATATTAGGTTTTACTTAACTGCCAAAAGATTGTCTCTGGAAACTTTCCACTCCTGGTCGGATCAACCCCTTCTAGGAGTGATGGGTTCATATCAGTTATCTGATGTGCTGAGATTCTACTGGGGGAGTTTCTCCAATAGGGCTGGGTAAATAATATTCCTAATCCTGCTCTCAGCATTTAGCACTCACTCCCTTCTCCTCTTGCATTAATCTCCCCATCATAGACTATGGTTTGCAGAGGTAGTTACCCCCCTGCCCACTGTTCTTGGGCAGATCAAAAACATTAATAGATGTATACATTGCTGAGCTACTTTACTTAAAACATTGTAACCACAGGACTGCTGTGTTATGTTTTGTTGTGAAGCTTGTACTCTTATGCTGCTGTTACTGGTTTTAAAGCAAATCTGCACTGAACTTTCAGCTACTTGGTTTTGTGATGCTTGCCAACATAGTACTACCTGCACTAGACTAATTACATGATGAAATACGCTGCTATACCCAATGAAGTGTTTAAATGTTATAGTAATCATTTTTCCTATGAGTATTTATTCTACTGTGTGTAGTCACAACTATTTGTGCATAAGGTGAAATACTAGAACCATTTGCTGAAGTTAAGGATGTTGCAGTTACTACAGCTTTAAATTATGACTGAATTTCTGAAAAAAATTATTAACTGGTGCAGGAAAAGCACTTTCTTCATATTGTCCTTCTTTCACTTGCAGGCGAGAATCTTATGGTTATACAGATAATTTATCAGATTCTATGCGAATGCCTACTTATATACTTAATGTGGACATAACATTATTTCACTTATGTAGCAGGAAAGTTAGATATTTTTTTTCTTTCTTTTCCCTCTGCAGTGGTCAGGTACCCTGTGCTAGTGAACACTTTACTGTATGTTCATGTAAGTATGGTTATTTGCAGGGCAAAGTTACCATTTTCAAGAGTACAATCTTAGACAGGGCTTAGTAATGTGAAGCTAGTTTCTTACTCCATACTGCAATGATTTTCTACCAATTTTTCCACAAAACTTTTCCTGTGTTAGTCCCTTGGTGTTTACTTCCTTCATATCATATACTTATTCATTTATGATGGCTTTAGATTTGTAAGTCGCAGGCTTTTTCCCCTCATTAAAAAGAAGTGTTAGCTTTAGTGAAAAGTGAAGCTGGTCAAACAATATTTGGCAGAAGCAGAAGTGAGGGGGCAAGACTACTTTGGAATTTGAAACTGCATGACATACACTCATCATCAGTGTTTGTTAAAAGTGTGCCATTCTCTTTGCTTTGGGGCCACACTAATATTCCATGAAGTTTCCTTGTATTCCCGTATAGGCATGTAGACCATCTATCAGCTATCTATTTCTGTCCATTTTAGAATGATTTACCTATTTAATACTTCAACTTATTTAAATCATACCTGCCTAATGACTAATCATTTCTCTGTGGAGATCATAAAGGCACTTCAGCAAGCAGGTTAACAATTAATCCCCTTTCTAGTCATCAATATGTTGCAGGAAGTCATTGTTATTCATTTGTTCTGTATTATTAATAATATATTCTATGTTATTAAAGTTTCTGTTAGGCTTAGACAATCATTCTATATAATGGTTTGGTCACTGGTTTGGAGGGCAGCTTCTAACTCAAAAATGTTTGTCATTTTATGTATTCTAATAGGACTCACAATCTCTCTGCCCTGTACTGCAACATGTTGTGTTAACGATAGCATTCACTTGCTGTAGGGAAGAAAAAGCAAACAATGCAGTTTAGATCAGCTCCTTCCATCTTTAAAGTAACACAAGAGCTGTGTGTTAGGGGATCAGTGGTTTTGTATACAAGCTATTCAGAGATATTATTCTGAGGTTACTAACGGACAGGCATTCAGATAAGGAGAAGGGTAAACTAGTACTCTCCTTTCATTAAAATCTTTCAGTGTTCCCTGACACATGAACACCCACACAGAATGCAGTCCTAGCCCTTGGTAAACTAAGTAATCCTTCCCCAACCTGTGTTTTTAGTTGAATAGATGTTCATTTGTGGTTTATTTTATTTACCTTAACTATGGACTGTATGAGCTCATAGTAGGATTACTGAAAAAGGTTTCAGGATTACAGCTCATAGTGGTCTCCACAGCCTTGTAACTAAACCATTCACTAGTTTTATTGCTGCACTATTAGCTTTGACGTCAGTGACAACAGAATATCTTTAGAAGGTTTCCACATTTGGTCAGATCATCTCTAGTCCACTCACACTCACTACACTCATCTGTCCTATGCTCTTCACCCTACCCTAACTCCCCCCTCTCCCCATATCATTATATCATTCTTTTTGCACCTATCTATTCTATGCCTGTCATATATGTACCAAATTACACGTGGCTCCCAACCCATCATATTAGCAGGTGTCTCCCTCCCACTAAACTATCAAAAACAAGTTATACTTCCTCTTCCTAGTCTGCACCACTATATTACCCCTCTCGGCTAAATAAAAGCCTTCACTCCATACCTCCATTCAATTTATACCTCATCCTCGCTTTCTATAATGCTAAAGCTTTACCAGTCGGTCTTATCTACAGTAGTCTCCCTCTCCCTCTAAATAGAACCCCCTGCCCCTTACTCCTCTATCCCATAGTGTTTTCCCCTTTTTCCTTTATACCTTAAACCCTATCCAGCTCCATCCTAAACCTTATTTCCACCCATCTCCCCCTTTTTCCCCACATATATAAATGCACCTACCTCTTTGTCCCATAGTTTAACATTTCTCTTTCCTCCGCTACCATCAAGTGCTAAAATGTCAAATGGAAACATCTCCTTCCAGCACCCCACATACTTACAGAAAACTGTTCTTCTTCTAACTTAATATATTTTGTCTAGCAGAATCTTTAAAGCTATTTCATAACTAGGCTCTCAAAATCTCCAAATAAATGAATTTCCCAAGCCCACAAAACCTACCACACAACCTGTCACCCATTGTGCCTATGCTATCACAGAAATCAGTTGTACAACCTGGTCCTTGCCTAAACAAAAAAGACCTACTCATGAAATACAGACAGATTTCTGATTAAGTTCGACATGTAAAAATAAATAAGTGAACAAAAGTGCTCAAATCAAAACAGTCTGAGTGTGGTCTGTTCTTTTCATTTCAAACTGTTCTTCATAAGTGGGTTTAGTTCTGTCCTAGTGATCACCTTAATTTTGTATTCAGATGTTTGTTGTCTTTGTACCTAGTGATAGTCATTTTCTCAGGTCTTATCAAACAATCTGGAACTATCAAAAAAAACCCACATATTTTAAAAAATTCACATATTTGTATATGTAACTGTACTGATATTTCTCACAGATCTAAAACTATTAACATCTGGGAATATAAATCCTAACCGTGGTCTTTACACCACTAATCCTGAAAAGCGCATATTTGGTAATTACAACAAAAAACCTCACAGTCCTCAGAATTTCCACTTAACAGGAAGAAAGGGTATCTCATGCCATCATATTAATGCCCAAAACATATATAACAAATGTGATCCCACAAAGCATGGATAACAACAATCAATGCAAATATCTTAGGAATCTCTGAAAATCTGCAAAAGACAAATAACCATTATTCACACTTCATATAGTAAAACCAGGATCTTTTCTTAAAATAACTGAGTGGGGAAAATAGGCAGAAACATCTTACTAATCACAAAATTCCTTTAAAACAACACTAATAAAAACAAAGCCCAATGTAAATAAGGTTCCCAAGTTGAAAATGAATACAAGACAAATAGGCAACCAAATCAAATTGCATGCAGCTAATGCATAGCCATCCCCACCTAAAAACTTAAAAGTTACAGAAAATACTATAGAAAGTATGCTACAACAGTTGGCAAAAAAATAGTAATCCTGGATAGCAAAATACAAGCAGTGAAAATGGTTTTGTTCCCTTTAGTTTTATATACAGGTCAGGCATATTTTATCAACCAGAAAAGAAGTTGTGGACAATAATTAAAAGAGAGCTGAAGGATTTTATCTGGAAGGGAAAGACTGCAAGAGACAAGTGGGAAAAGCTGATTCTTACAGTTGAACAAGGCAGTTTGGGACTGCCCGATTTGAAGGGGTATTTCAGAGCTACACAGTTAAGGCTCCTAAACATAGCACCATCAGAAACCTATAATTTAAAGTGGAAAGGGATGATGATGAAATGGGGAAAACTCAAGAAACAAGGAGAGACCGGGATTTTGGCTGCAGATGCTTAAGAGGAATAAGAATAACAGTAACTATTCAAAATATTATACTCATAAAGTAGCTGAAAGTATTCTAAGAACTAAGCCAACACAGGAATGGAGAAAGGATATTCTGTCAATAGCGATGACTGCAATTAGGGATACAGACAACAGGCAAGAAAGGGCTAGAATTTATTGGAGAAAACTAGCAAAAGAACCAAGGTACTGGGAGCAAATAATTAGATAGGGAAATGTAGTAGAATAGAAAGAGGCCAAGAATTTATTTGGACTGCAGGCTAGAGATTGCCTTCCCTATCTAGGATTGATATTAGAGTATAGGCAAAAAGAAAGAAATAGAGGGATCCTAAGCAAAAGACCAGCACTAGTAGAATTTTAATAGACTCTAGAACAGAAGCTACAATTAAAAAATGAATAATTAGTAGAGCAATCAAAATATTGCATGATAACTATAAGAATCAATCAGATGATGTTAGAAAAGATTGGGAATAGAGACTGGCTAAGCAATTCACAAAGAAACAATGGGGAATATATGTATGTCTTCCAAATATGCAACAAAGTCTAGAAGATTTAGGATCTTTGTTTGGAAGTATTTACATAAAAGTAGACTCCAAAGAATTTTTCCTCAGGTAGACAGCAAATGTTGGAGGTATGATGTTTGAAAAAGAGGTAATTGGGAGCATATTTTCTGGGAGTGTAATGAGTTGACAGACTTTAAAGATTCCCTGCAGACTACTCTGTTAGTGATACTTGGTAAGGAAATTGGTGTAACTAAGGAAATGATTTTTTGCGCTATGATACAGCATCAGAATTTCCTAGACATAGTAAGGCCTTGCTTAGTCTAATTATGGTGACTGCCAAAAAAGCAATTACTAGAAAATGGAAATCAAAGTCTAAACCAGCTGTATTAGGAGTGAATATAGCAACAGAGATAAAAAAACTGGAATTGGGATCTTTAGAAAAGGGTAGGAGCAAATTACATAGAAAAAATGGGAATTGTGAGAACAGTACATGCAGAGGAGGAAAGAGGTTTAAAAGAAGACAGGATATGAATGAACTATGTAATGTTTGAATGACGATGACTGAATAGATTATAAGTGATGTATAATGTTTGCAACTAAAATTACGTCAATATGGCTTATGATGCATAATGTCTGCAATTAAAATGATGTCAGTATGGTTTGTTTTCATTTATATAAATGTATGATTACCTATGTCATACGTGATAATTTAATAAAGATATTTCTTGTTAAAAAAAACTCAATCCTTTCTGCTAATAACCAGACATTATATTTGCAGGATGCACTCCTATGAAAACTGTCTCATCAAAATACTTTTGGCAAAGACCAACAGGCCAATCAGGTAACACTGAATTGATTTTTATATTGAGTTAAAAACTCAGTCGTTGTCCCCATGCAAGAAGCTCTGCCCAAGATTGCCATACCTTAGGGGTAAATTATAATCTCTTCACTGGGAACCCATTAAGTCTACTGGCCTTGACAGAATGGGCCCTGATCAGGCAATCTTTGTAGAAATCAGGGAATACCAGTGTAAGGTATTCCTTGTGTTTTCTGCAGCTTCACACAGCATCAGCACTACCTTAGCGTGAAAGGCTGATTTTTCTCAACAGTTTGATAAGGTCTGCTTTTCTATTGAGACCAACAACTCATGGATTTTTTTTTAATGATGCTCTGCAAACAAAAATATTAATGTGGTAATCCTTGCCTTTTTCAACTGGGGTTATCACTGTTAAAGGTTAACTGCAGGTTTCCTCCATTTTCAGCATTTCTATGCTTCTGCAAGCAAATATTTTACTGGTTGCTTAGGATCAACTTTTGATCAACTTCTGAGGTTCCCATGTCAGTCATCATGTATGGCACACATCACTTTCTCCAGCCATACATTCGGATGATCATAGACTTGAGGTAAACTTTTATTTTTGGTGACTTGGCTGTCATTTAAATTCATCACCTGGGGATCCAAAACTCATTTTATCCAGCCAGTTTGGCGATGATATCTCTGGAGCTGAATATTTTGACTTTTCTGTTATTGCTCACCTGTGGCATACAGTCCAAGTTTGATGATCCTACTTTCTATAACCTACTATATTGAGCTGTCATATTTCTCTAGATTTCTTACACACACACACACACACACACACACACACACACACACACACACACACACACACACACATACAGTATACACACACATATCTATCAGGAAATCTGTAAGCCCACCTGTGAAGACATAATTCAATGTATGATGCCACTCAGCTGTGCACCAGACATGATCTACAAATTCCTTGTTCATCCCAGTAAAAACTTTGCCTCCATTTTTTCTTTCCTTCAAAAGAGTGGCATGGGGAAAAAACAGTAAAGGAGATGTATAGTTATGCATAGGGTACATTGGGCATCTGCCCACTGCCAACACTATTAATACCTGCTTCTACTCAGGGGGTGTCATATAAATGTGTATCACAAACACAGCCTTCACTACAGGCTGATAGAGAATGGATGGTCAGACCTTTTCCTTCTCCTTGATCATACTGTAGTGACCCAATGACAACACAGAGAGAACCCATTATCCCAGTAAGTAAGGTTCGGTTCCTCACCTGTCCTCATAACCTGTCCTTTACACTCTGTCCCCCCCCCCCTCACTCATCAGGCGGTCCCGTAGTGTGCTCTGGCCAACATAAGTTAACAATAACTTTACATCTGCAAAGGTCACTGACCTACCCTGCCTGGAACTACCTGCAGTCAAGTCCCTTCATGGGTGCCTCCCTCCATTTATTAGACACTGTATAAGTCAGCAATAACTCCACATCTGCAAAGGCCACTGACCTACCCTGCCTGGAACTACCTGTGGTCAAGTCCCTTTGTGGGTGCCCCCCTCCATTTATTAGGCACTGTATAAGTTAGTAATAACTCTACATCTGCAAAGGGCACTGACCTACCCTGCCTGGGACTACCTGTGGTCAAGTTCCTTTGTGGGTGCCTTCTTCCATTTATTAGAGACTGTATAAGTATGTCCTGCTAAATGCTCTGTTGATACCTGAATTGTTGCTCCTGTGTAGGCTACTCTTTTGAACATCACCCCCTGTTTCTCCATGTACCCTGATCCCCCACTCTCCTACCTTCCCATAACTATTTTTGACTCTTAAAGTTCTCTGTCTGCCATACCCCCTTATGCTCATTCACTGGTCTCTCCAACTCTGAACTGTCCCTCCTACACTTCTCTATCCTTCTGCCCATCTTCTTGTTTCTGTACTCTGTACTACTGCCTCCCTTCCTACAGATTTACTTGGACTATCTCAATGGACTGCTCTACCCCTCTCTGCCTCTCCTGTTCCCTCTTCTGCCAAACGTACCTGCTTTACTGATTGTTTCTTTGAGAGTTATCTGTGGGTGTAAACCTGCTCTGTTTGCTCCCCAACCCTACCCCCATTCCCACCCACCCCCACATCAATTACATTTATATTATCCATTCCCTCCCCTTCCTGTCTGCTCACCCACACACAACCCACTTCCTGCCCAAAACCACTCCTACCCTTACACCAACCATAACTGAAATACATCACTTCCTACTTTCAACTAGTACTCATCTTCACACCTTTCTCTTCACACACTCTGATATTCAACTCCTTCTATCACTCCACTTTTTATACTTCTCTCTGTTCTAACCTCTTATCACTCTCACCTATCCCACCCTTATATATGCTCCCTTATCTCAAGCATCTCTGAAACTTTTCCTACTACCTGTTCCTTCATTATCTCCCCATCTCTCTTCAACTTCTCTACAAACTGTTTTCATAAACTAACTATACTTCAGAACTACCAACTCACCTGCAAATCCAAATCTAAATTCTACAACCATCTCTTACAATTTTCTCCACTCACATTTTTCACTAAGAACATACTCCTCTTTGGAGACATCCACCCCAATCCATGCCCTCTTTCCTCTCCCCACAGCCACATACCCTACAAGACTCCCTCTACCTCCCACTCTCCTCATGCTTCAATCCATCCACATCCTCCCAATCAATACTCATCCCTATACAAGCACTATCTACTCACTAAATATTCAAAGCCTCACTAACAAAATCTCTGAATTTCACACCTGGATAGTCCTTACATCCCCTCACATTCTATCCTTATCCAAAACCTGTCTCAAACCACGCATCACAAGCAGTGAAATCCTCCTCCCTGGCTATAATATTTGCCACTCTGACAGAATCCCAAAAAAGGTGGTGGTGCAGCCATCCTTTACTCAGATTGCCTAAATATCTCACCTGTCACCATCCCTATCCCTGACGTCTACCCAGCTGAACTAATCATCCTAATTTGCCACTTTAACCAACACAAGAAATTTGCTATTGCTTCCATTTATATCCCCCCTGGAAATAATATCCTTACCCTAGAAAATATCCTATCCTGGTTTTCCCATAACATATACTATGAAACCCTCATCCTCGGAGATGTCAATATAGACATCTCCAAACTTAGAACTGACTCTCCACAATTTAGTATAAACCTACATGAATTCCACCAAATGAAAACATCCCACACCCACCTCCATAAAACCTCATCATCCAGCTCTTCTATTGACTGGATTCTCACTAACTCCCCCAACTTCTACCTACCTCTATTCTGAGACACTCTACCCAAACACCCAAATCACACCTTTACAGAGACTGTCATAAACTTACTAACTTTAATATCACTCAGTTCAACTCTATACTGTCTAATATTGACTGTTCCATCCTTAAGCAGATCCCTCTCGATGATGCAGTGTGTAAATTTAATAGCATTTTCCTGAACACCCTAAACTCCCTCGCCCCCTCCAGAAGAATTAGAATCAAACCAAATTATGCTCCCTGGCTTTCCAAGGATACTAGATCCCTTATGCACAAGAGAGATAGTGCTTGGAAATCCTGGGTTAAAACAAAAGAACTACCCCTGCTACATAATTACAGAGAACTATGACATCTTGTCAAGAAACAAATCAAAAAGGACAAAAAGCCTACTATAACTCTGCCCAACTCAATAGCAAATCCAACCCACAAAAGTTTTAATCTACTCTAAACAAAATTCTTTCTCCAGGCTGCCATTTCAACCCCATCCCCATTCCCTAATAAATCTCCTCTAGAGACTGCCACCCTCCTCAATAAACACTTCATTGACACAATCCAAAAACTCACATCCTCCAACTCTCACCCTACTAGTCCCCCTACCCCTCCCAACCCACTCAACAAAAACCTTTTCTCCTTTCAACCTGTTTCCACCTCCTATGTCAAAACACTTCTTCTGAAGCTTAAACCCTGCTCTCCCTCCACAAATAATCTCCCTCCTACCTTCTTCAAACTAGCCGCTAAATCTAGAGCCTATCCTGTATCCATTCTCATCAATAGAGCAGTTCAAGAAGCTACAGTTCCTTTCATTTGGAAATCCTTCTTCGCCATCCCAGTGCATAAAGGAGGAAACTCAACTGACCCATCTTACTACAGACCCATCGCCATCCTATCCCCTCTCTCTAAAAACTTGAAAAATGTATTCATTCATAGCTTCTCAACTATCTCCTCCAACATAACCTTCTCACTTCCACTCAGCATGGTTTCCAGCCTAATCATAGCACAACTAATGCCCTCCTATCATTTACTCATACTATCACTGAGGCCTGTGATAACAACCAACTCATATCCTGTCTCTTTCTTGAACTATCCAAAGCTTTTGATATGGTCTCTCACTCTTTACTGCTATCTAAACTTACTAACCTCAACCTATCTGATACCTCCCTGGCCTGGTTTTCTAGCTATCTCTCTTGTAGGCAGAAATCTGTCAGATGGCTCTCATCCTGATCTCCTTATATTCCAGTCCCATCCGGTGTTCCACAAGGTTCCATCTTGAGTCCCCTCCTGTTTAACATTTTCACTAATGAACTATACAGATCCTGTCAACAATCTTCCTTCATCCAATATGCAGACAACTTGAATATCATCTCCACCTCCAGCAATATCTCTGAACTTCTTACCCTAACCCAAGACACTTTTGATCCACTGAACAGTTGCTGTCCGATAATCTACTCATCCTGAACCCTAAGAAGACCAAATCCTTGCTCTTTCTTCCCCGTTCTATCTCTCATCATAAATCAGCCTTTGCCGTTACATCCTCCATTAACACTATCATAAAACCTGAACCCCACACAAAGCTCCTAGGTGTCATCACTGATGAAGACTTTACATTTAACGTACACATACTCCAATGTATAAAAAACTCGCCAAAAAATAGGCTTGCTATATCGCAACAAAAAATGCCTAACCCCCAATGCCAGACTCTCCCTGGCACAAGAGTTTCTCCTCCCCTCCCTTCTATATGCTGCCTCAGTTCTAAATAACGTTCAGGTCACAACCTTGTTCAAACTTCAGCAAACATATCACAAGATAGCTAGATTCATCATGAAATCTCCTACAACTCACAACACTGCCTGGCACTAAACACTCTCCAATGGCTTGAACTCCCCCAACACCTCCTTCTATCACAATTTCAAATAATACACTCTATACTATACAAACCAACTTCCTGCCCAGCTCTCTCCTCCCTGGTATCCTTCTATTCCCCATCTCAGACCCTCCATACATCAAACCAGCAACTCCTGGATATCTACCAACCAAAGAAAAATGTGGGCAAACTTCTATATAAATGCTCTGTAGCCTAAGCTTGGAACAAAATTCCTATACACATTTTCTCCATTACCCACCAATTACATTTTAAAAAAGAACTCAAACTTCACCTACTAAACTCCAAGACTTGCTCCTGCCATGACCCAACCTAACCCCACCACACTCTTGTATCATATTGTCACCACTTGTATACTTATAATACTCTCAGCCTATTCTAACCTAGTAACCTACTAGGTGTTTACCTGGTAAACTCAACCTCTCAAAAACTGAAGACTTAACTTTTGATGTATATTTGTATATCTCTTTGTACAAATGTTACTTGTTTATTTGCTATGTGCATGCCTCTTACTTATTCTTTTGGACTTGTTGTACTTCAAATTTTTTATTATAGTGGCGTGTGAATTTTTTATACATACTGTAAACTATTTTGAGCGGGAAGTTTGAACTGTAATTTGTTTGTAATCTGGAGCTTTTCTCCTTGGGTCTCCACAAAAATGGGCCACTAGCCCAGTTGGACTAACCTGGTTAACAAATGTCAATAAATAAAATAAATAACCAGGCTAGCATGCTGTCAGAGAGTGCAAGCTGTAGTGTTTTTTTTTTTTTATCTTTAACTTTGCATTGTACAAGTCAGTAGGAATGTTCAAGTTCTCATGGATTTAATGCTACTGGGACAGTTCAAACATTTGGAATAGGTTACTTATTCCATCTGAGGAAACGCAAACTGAGTATATGTGTCATGTGTGTGTGTGTGTGTGTGTGTGTGTGTGTGTGTGTGTGTGTGTGTGTGTGTGTGTGTGTGTGTGTGTGTGTGTGTGTGTGTGTGTGTGTGTGTGTGTGTCTGTGTGTGTGTTTATGTGTGCGTCTGTGTGTGTGTTAATGTGTGTGAAAGGAGCAGTTTGTGCATATAATCAAAATATGACAGAAAGGATCGAATTCTCTGGCAGCCTTTTTAAAAGCAATTAATAGAAGTAGCAGGATACAGCACTGGTATGCTATGCAGCACAAAGGTTGTAAGGGGTCATGTGTATTCGCAGGCACATGCTGAAAAATTCCCAAGGGTTTTCACAGATGAACAAGAGAAGATAAAACAAATGGCAAATATCTTGTAAGTTTTCAAGCTTACAGGATCATGTGAACATTTGACCATCAGAAGACTTCATGGATAGAAGCCTGAGGATTTTCTTTTCATGGTTTTGGGACTTGCTTTATTGAGTCTCAGACTTTCTATGGAGCACACATGAGATTTCACTGACTTTCCCCCTTCATCAGTAATGAGGCTCACAATGCTGGAGTGAGAAATACCTTAATACTTACTCTCATCCGTGACCGTGACTCTCCTATTATGCTATGCAGGGCTTAGTCTGAAGACCTGGCATTAAAATACATTGAATTAACACTGACCTGATAGTAATTTTCTGAAGTATAGCCTAGGTGAACTTTGCAGTTCCATCAATGCTGCACTGCAGAGACATCTGTATTTGAGAATTTGGATTTAAATTGAAGCATCTCATCTAACTATAATACTTTTTTACAGGATTCAGCATATTGTAATTATGATATAAAATTCAGTCTAAATGCATTTGATTAAGTAGTCAGAAACAGAGTGAGCGACCCTCATCAAGATCCTCTTTTCCAAGGTGCCACGAGTGGCTGAACTGTGTTCAGTTCTCACGTCCAAAAAAAATATGTTAAAAACGTCTTAACGATAATGAAAACTCTTCTACTGGTATTTATACATTTTTATTTGTACTTGTTGTCTGTGAGGACTTTAAACCCCTCCCCCAAGTATCCCCTGAAAATGGACTAATGGCCCTGTCAGATTACCTGCTTAATAAATTTCAAATAAATAAAATAAGGAAATAATATGACAAACACAGGAAAATGTATTTGGTATGGTTTGCAGATAAACATCAATATTACTGATCTGTGTTTCACTTTTTTAAGTGAAAAGGGAAGCTAAATCAAACAACCACCTGCATTAGGAGACCATGTACAGTTTGCTCAGGCATGCTATGTAACATCTAAACTATGGACACCATGAAACCATAAGAAGCTGGTACTGGCAGTGGTAGCTGAATTAAAGCCGTTCCTCTGCTGTCTGGCTTAGTCTGGTAACATTTTTGTTCACGATGTTAGTAACATCATAGTCCTGCTGTTACAAAGTATCCTGGAAGATAGTAGTTAGCACATGCACTGTACCTCCACATATGCTTGAAATTTGGCAAATGTTTATTCCAACTTTACGTAATTTTAATTGTTTTAGAAATAGATTTTCAGCATGTCATCTGTGATTCACCCACCTTACAATCTGTTCCACTTTTATGGCACTGATCTATAAGGAAAAGAAGTTTCACACTTCAGTTGCAAAGTCTCTGCATAACAATTACAAAATGGCTGCAGTGGAAATTGGTGCAATGGCAGTGTCACGGCTTATCAGTTGGTACCATAAAATAAGTATTATGAAAATTTTTTTGAAAAATATTTATAACTGTCTAATTACATATACATGCCTATTTTCATGAATATTTGGCTTTTAACTTTATAGATTGCTGATGCTTTGTATTAAAAACTGCAAATATTTATTTGAAGTGCAGTGGATATAAACAGTGGTGGTGGTGCTGCGGTAGCATTGTCGCCTCACAGTTAGATGTTGCCCGTTCGATTCTCAGTTAGAGCGTCTTCTGTGTGGTGACATGCGTGAATGGGCGTTCCTTCGTTGAAGGTTGTGCGTTAGGCCCGGCAAGCCAGCACGTAAAAATCTACTGCCAATCATTAGCGGATCGGAGTTCTGCTGTGGCGACCCCTAACCGGGAAAAAGACGAAGGACACAAACAAACATACCCCTGTTAAAATGCTAGGTTTTTGTGATATAAAAAAATGAGACCACAATTAATCATTTCAAAACTTTTACCATCTTTAATGTGACCTATAACCTGTACAAGTCAACTGAAAAACAAACAAATCTGTTAGGTGAAATATAAAAAATAAAAAAAGTACAATCTTTTGGTTGCATAAGTTTGCACACCCTTAAACAAATACTATGTTGTGTGTGCACACCCTTAAACTAATACTTTGTTGAAGCACCTTTTGAATTAATTACAGCATTCAGTCTTCTTGGGTACATACCTGCCATCAATTAAAGAGAATCTGATTAACCCCAAATAAAGTTCAGCTGTCTTAGTTGGATTTTCCTGACATTTACTCAGTTGTCTGCTACAGCAAAACCCATGGTTCGCAGAGAGCTTCCAAAGCATCAAAGGGATCTCATTGTTGAAAGGTATCACTCAGGAGAAAGGTACAAAAAAATTTCCACAGCATTGGATATACCATGGAACACAGTGAAGGCAGTCATTAAAAAGTGGAGAAAATATGGGACAACAGTGACACTGCAAAGAACTGGCTGTCCAAAACTGATGAAAAGACAAGACAAAAACTGGTCAGGGAGGCTGCCAAGAAACCTATGGCAACACTGAAGGAGCTGCAGGAATTTCTGGCAAGTACTGGTTGTGCACTACATGTGACAGCAATCTCCCATAGTCTCCATGTGTCTGGACTATGGGGTAGGGTTGCAAGACAGAAGCCTTTTCTTACAAAGAAAAACATCCAGGCCCAGCTATCATTTGCAAAAGAATACATCGTCTCCCAAAAGCATGTGGTAAAATGTGTTATGGTCTGATGAGAACAAGGTCAAACTTTTTGGCCACAATTCCAAAAGGTACGTTTGGCACAAAAACAACACTTCGCATCACCAAAAGAAGAGCATCCCCACGGTGAAGTATGGTGGTGGTGGTATCATGCTTTGGGGCTGTTTTTCTTCAGCTGGAACTGGGGCTTTAGTCAAGGTGGAGGGAGTTATGAACAGTTACAAATACCAGTCACTTTTGGCCCAAAACCTTCAGGCAGCTGCTAGAAAGCTGAAGGTGAAGAGGAATTTCACCTTTCAACATGACAATGACCCCAAGCATACATCCAAATCAACAAAAGAATGGCTTCATAAGAAGAAAATTAAAGTTTTAGAATGGCCCAGCCAGAGCCCAGACCTAAATCCAATAGAAAATCTGTGGGGTGACCTGAAGTCTAGATGTGCCATGCTGATATACTCTTACTCAAGAAGACTGAATGATGTAAATAAATCAAAAGGTGCTTCAACAAAGTATTAGTTTAAGGGTGTGCACACTTTTGCAACCAGTGTATTGTATTTTTTTTATTTTTTTATATTTTTTATCCCTAACAGATTCAATTGAATTGTATAGGTTATAGATCACATTAAAGGTGGGAAAAGTTTTGAAATGATTTATTGTGGTCTCATTTTTTTTCACAAAAACCTGGCATTTTAACAGGGGTGTGTAAACCTTTTATATCCACTATACATCTTGAATACTTTTTTATTTTTTTATATTTTTTATCCCTAACAGATTCAATTGAATTGTATAGGTTATAGATCACATTAAAGGTGGGAAAAGTTTTGAAATGATTTATTGTGGTCTCATTTTTTTTCACAAAAACCTGGCATTTTAACAGGGGTGTGTAAACCTTTTATATCCACTATACATCTTGAATACTTTCCTTTTCTCTTTAACCTTCATCAGTACCTCTTTGAGAACCACTGTGGTTTTTGGGCTGTTTTGTTATACTGATATGTTTCCCAAAAGGGTTTTCCCCCTAAGAAGGCATGTTTTCCTCATTCTAGCAATCATAATGTACTGTTCCATAAAACTTTTGTCAGGCACTTTCTCATGTGCCATAATCAGTTGGGATAAAGTCCACTACTCTTACCTTGATATGGCATACATTCCCAGATATATTGACTGTGAACCACACTGCTGTACAAAATCATTTGCTTCAAATTGTTCAATTGGTGAGCACCAGGTCCAGGATCTGGATGATTTAAATGGGTCACGGTAGTAGAAGCCTACATCTTACAATGTCAATATTCAAGGCATTGCAAATCACTCTGCTGCTTGATATTTGAACAGTTAGGATGCTCTAATACATAACTGGCTTATTTATTCATTTATTTATGTTTTCAATTACTTTAATTCCTTCCTTAGTGTCACTATGAAGGAAAATCTTTGATTTGTGCACCAGTTTTTCAACCACACATTAAATTCCTCTGTGTAAGTATCCTAACGTCATTTTCCAGAGAAAGGCACCATGAACATTATTTACAGAAACCCACGTCTGACATGAGAAAATAATTCTGTAAAACCTTTATATCATTTCCTGCAATGTCATTAATACCATGATGGGAAATGATGTGCAACTCCTTCTCCACTGCTGCCCATCTAGGGTCCAGAGGTTCTGTTCTTGCTTCTCCCTGTTACAGGACCAAGTAGCACCTTACCACTGTGCCTTGCTTCTTTTTTTTTTTTTGCATGGTCCTGTGCTGTCTTATGTTCATGGCAGTCATTCATCCTGGTATTTGCTCAATCACTTTGATCTACACCTAGGAAACATACATCACCAGTGGTCCCATTTGATCTCACAGGAAACAAACTAGAATGATAACATTTTCCTGTCCATGTCAGTCATGGTATCTCTGGCTGTCCCATGGTGATCTGAGAGCAGCAACTGCATGAACAACCATCTTGTACTGTTGTAGACAGCACAGTCAGGCTAGCCACTGGTTATTGCACAAGTGTGCTCTTTACGTATATAAGCAAGTCAATGCAAAATAAAATAAATTAAACAGTTAAAGGTGATGGGGGAGTTGGACTTGCTAAAGTGACTAACACCATCTCTCCAAATACAAAACTGAACTGCTATAAATACAATTTAATGATGGGTCACTCCAGAAGCTGTAATCCTGCATGTATGCTTTAAAAATGCTACACAAATATGTAACATAGAAAGAAAGGCAAAAAGGGAAGGCCAGACTCTTGTATGAGGTCAAACCAATGTGAACAATGGGAGTCAGCCCAATAAACATGTAAGGACTAAATTCCCAAAGATTTTCCTTTTTTGGCTCATTAAGCCCCCCTGAGACCTGACCTCATTGAACTGGCACTTACAAACCATGGGAAGTGAAATGTGATATGAGACATTTGGCAGGTGTCATAAGTGCAGTAAACCAGATGGTAGTTAAGCACGAGAAATGTGTAATCCTTATCATACGAACAGTGGACAGAAGAGCAGACAGAAATAACTTCTGGTACTGACAGGGGTTACTGTAACACTGGAGATTAACATAAGATTTTCTCTGGATGCAGATCAGTTCCCAAACTTGAAGCTACTGTCCGATCTCATTAGGATGTTGTATGCTCAATTGCCTTATATGTTGCACAAAGACAGCTGTCAGTAGCTTGAATTAGTAACAAATGATTAGACAACAATATACACTCTTAGAACACACATATGTATGTATATATTTCCTTTGTTACTTTGATATAATTTGTTTTTTTTTTAAATTAACTACCCTACATTTAAACATTTATATGTTTAAGTAGTCCTAATTAGAAGATCTGCAGATGGACAGTTATCAGTGTGGTATTTTTACTAACTAACTTATGTTGTGTGGTAGGAGCTATTTGTTTACCCCAGCCTTTTCTTTTGATATGGAGATTGTTATTTTCAAAGTACTTCCTCTTATAAGCTAGGTCGTGACCCTTAAGGATGAGTAAAAAAGAGTATAATATCAGGGAACAGCAAACTGAAGCAGCTGTATTTAAATAACAGTGATTGGCAGACTGAAAGAGTGAGAATCAATATTCCCCTCTAGAAATCTCCACTAATTCCAAAGACATGCATCTGGAGCGTTTCTCCCCAGGCCTCCGCTGAAAACAGGCTCTGTGGAACCTAGTCGGACATTCCCAGTCAACAAATGTTAAATAAAAAAATAAAAATAAAAATCATAAAAACAAGCTGATGGGGAAAACAATGAATATTCTCCTTTCACAAGCAGCCTGCGAGCCTATCCCTTCACATGCAATTTCTCTGTTTTAAGTTGTCATTTATTAGAAATCCCTAAGCCATCATTTGTATCTTTGATATAGTCCTTATTTCCGGATCCTTCCCTATGCTAATCATCACTCTCTATCTTCTTCTTCTTCTTTCGGCTTTTCCCAGTTAGGGGTCGCCACAGCGGATCACCTTGTTCGCTCATAGGTTCATAGGTTCATAGGTTCATACTAGGCTATCTGCCCGAGGGCATTTACAAGCCTAGCCCATCGTTTTGTGGCTTAGGCCACCCCTTTAGTATGGGGAACTATACCCATTATTTTTCTGTGCCTCTGTCGAGCAGTGACACTGAGGTAATCCCTGGGGTATATCTGCGATCTCCCATCCATTGGTCAAGATTTCTCTTGAACAAGGCCAGCGAGGTGCTCTGCCTCACATGTACCGGGATTTTGTTCCACAGCATAGGGAGTCTTTGGGTGATGAATCTATCCTCCAGCACGCCCTATTAATAGCCGTGTCAAGGTTTAAGTCTCCCGCCTTGTGGCTCTGATGGATCTAGATTTTTGAGGTGAAGCATATTCATCAAATCTGAGTTTGACATGGCCTTGTATGTTAGGCAAAGGTCACCTCTGAGCAAGCGCGTGTTTACTGAATAGAGCTGGAGTTCTTTCAGTCGGGCAGCATAGGACAGATTTTTGAGACCCTTTATCCTTTTGGTGAGGAACTTTTGTGGCCTCTCCAGCTGCTGCAAGTGTCGGGTCAGATACATTCGAATGGGGCATTGTACTCAATCATTGGTCTGATGAGTGATGAGTAAAGGGAGACTATGACCTCCCTTGATCTAGATGAGAATCCCTTCATGATAAGGTGGGCAATGTAGAAGGTCTTCCTAACTACTTTAGCTACATGGGTGTCGAATGACAGACTACTATCAACCTGGGTCCCCAGGTCCCTGATAACTTCTTCTGTGCTCAGTGGATTGCCACCTATTTGGTAGCTAGGGGTAACCTTGTTTTTCCGAAGGGTATGACTATGCATTTTTGGCATTTAACTTTAGGCCGTGGCTCTGGCACCAGTTATCCGCTTCTGTGAGACCCTTCTGAAGGATATCTGTGTCAGATGTGTTTTCTACTATGGCTTCCAGTTTGCAGTCATCTGCAAACTTTGTCAGCCATAACCCTCCTGTGTTTGCTTGTACTTCGAAAAGTAGATGCCAAACAAGAGTGGGCCCAGGACTGAGCCCTGTGGGACACCACTTGTGACAGGCTTTGAGTCTGACATGGCGCCAGCAGCTCTGACCCTGTGGGTTCTGTCACTCAGCCAGTTTGCAACCCATCTTGTGATGTATGGGTTGACATTTAAGCTGATGAGTTTTTCAATGATACCCTAATGGGGTATTGTATCGAAGGCCTTAGCCAGATCGAGGTAGGCTGTATGGACTGCCTTTCCTCATCAATGGCTTTGGTGACTGTTTCAAAAGTCAACCAAGTTTAAAAGGCATGATCTGCCTTTGACAAAGCCAAACTGGGTTGGATCCAAAGTCTGCAAATTCCCTATGTCTTTATTTATGAGGTCCATTATGATCCTCTCCATGGCTTTGCAGATAAGGCTTGTCAAGCTAATGGGCCGGTAATTTCCAGGGTCGGTGGAGGCACCGCTTTGTGAAGTGGTACCACAGTTGCAGTGCGCCACTCCTGGGTACGATCCAGAGGTAAGACTTTGATTAAACAGCTGTCCTAGCTGTGGGTTTAATTCCTCATTAAGTTCATGGAGCACACAGCCGGGACACCATCAGGTCCCATGGATGCTGTGTTTTTTGCTTTGGAGAGAGCAGTTCTCACTTGGGCGCTGGAGATGTTTGCCGGGCTGCAATCGCTTGGTATAGATATCTCTCCTTTGGGGAGGGGAGAAGTTTGCACTGAACCTGTCAGCCAGTATGTTGGCAATGTCTGTAGGATCAGTAATCTTCACATCATTTTGAACTAGCTCTGAGCATATCTGGGAGTTTCCTCCCAGGTTTCTAACATAGCTAAAGAAGGCCTTATGATTGTCTTTTGAGTCATTAGCTATTTTTCTCTCAAATTTGCTTTGGATGATTTTATGAGAGCTCTTAGTTTTTACTTATAGTGATCAAGGGTGTCTTACCTTTTAAGGATTTTGCTCTATCTTGTAGTAGCTTCCTCCTTTTGTTGTAGAGTTTGTTTATGGCTGGGGTCCACCAGACTGGATGCTTGCCTTTGGTACAAAGAGTCTTTGTTTTGCTTGGGATTGCCTTATCCATGCAGTCCTGCAGGTGCTGGTAGAAGGCATTTGTAAGTGATTCAGCGGCTTGAGTAATGTTTTCCGCCGCTCGGGGCCTTAAAGGAGACCACACTAGTCTTTAGAAGTGTGAAGTCGGCTTTTGAGAAGTTCTTTACTGTGGTCTTTTATTTCAGGTGGGGTGGGATGAGGACCTCCAGCGAGATTAGTTTGTGGTCTGATCTCACCAGTGAGGGGTACACTCCGTGTTGAACATTGTGCTCCCATGTTCGTGATGATGAGATCAAGTATGTTATCTCCTCTTGTGGGATGGTGACTAGTTGTTCCATGGCATTTGAGTTTATGAATTCCAGGAACTTTTGGGCTAGGGTGTTTGGGCTTGAGTAGTGTTCCCAGTCTATATTAGGGTAATTGAAGTCACCTAGTATGATGGTGTTTGGTGATACATTTATCCCTCTAGTGTTTTCAGGAAGGCCATGTGAGGTTCCTGAGTTTGTGAGGGTGGCCTGTAACATGCTACAATTTGCAGAGCAGTCTTGCCTATGGTTAATTGCACCTGGATGGTCTCCGATGCATCGTATGCTGCCACCAGTCTTGAGGTGTGGGTGTCCTTGATGAATATGGATACCCTCCTTTCTTGGTATTGTCCAGATTTTGGGGCCGGAACGCATGATATGAGGTAAAACCTGATAGCTGGGGTGCTCTCAGGAGCCTTGAACCAGGTTTCTGTCACAGCACAGACATCGATGTTCTCCATACTGAGAAGGGCCTCGAAAGTGCGTGCATTTTGAGATTTAGACTTCTGGCATTGAGCAGCATTACCCTTAGTTTTTTTCCTTTTTGTGTTCTAGGGTGGTAGGTTTAGAATTTGAGCCTTGCCTAAAAAGGCACTATGGGGTGGCAAGAGCCTTTGCCAATATCCGGAATCCCAGGGTGACAGGTGCAAGCCGCCCTTGCAGCAGCGTGGCTTGTCCAGCATGTCATCCCAGGCAGACAGACACTGATCCCCTTTGAATGACACCAGTGTTTAAGCCAATTGTTAAAGCTGATCATCTTATCTCTGTATTGTGGCATCATTCTTGGTGAAGGTAGGATACTGCTCAAGGTCAGGGTCATACCTGTCTGGGCTACATAATCAGAGAGCTCCTCAATGTCTCTTTTCATGTAGTCCAAGGAGGTACGCCTCAGGTCGCTTACACCAGCGTGGACAATGACTGAATCATATTTGTACCTGCTGTTGAGAGACCTGAGTGCTTGCGTTATGTGGCGGATTCTAGCGCCCGACAGGCAGCTTACTGTGACCTTCTCCTTACTCAGTCTGGTGAGCGGACGCCAGTGTGTCTGACTATGGAGTCACCAATGACTAGTGTGTCTGGCATTGTGTTTGGCCTTAAGGGCTGTGACTGTTTGACACTCTGACTGTGAGGTCTATGTGTTGCAGGTGTTGTGTTCTGAGGTGGTGGTTGTTTGGGTGTCTGCTTTGGTGGCCTCTGCTGTTTTGGTAGATTTTGATCAGAGCCTCCGAGTATGTCTTTGTGTGTTTATGTGTATGATTTGAGGTTGTAATGGTAATATGTGAGACTGGGTCTATAGTGCGTGTGGTAACCTTCTCCTCCTGACTGGTCTTGCCAGTCCTATGTTGAGAGAGCTCAGCCTCCAGTTTGGCATCTCTCGCATGTATTTGTGTTTTGTGGGAGGAGGAGAGGGTTGTCTGTGTACATGAGGCAATTGTAACATTGCCTCAATATTCCCAGGTTCACCAGCTGAGCAGGAGAGGACACTAGCAACTGATCCCTCGACATGCTAGAAGGAATAGACAAAAAACTTTAAAAAGATTCCGGGGACGTGGGTGACCGAGAAATGGGGTTGCCTTTTGGGGTACTATCTATGACAAGAGTGCCGTATCAAGGTAATAAGTACTGTAGGAGCAAGTGCTACGCTTAACAGATAGAGAATAGTCTACTTGGAGTCAAGTAGAGATGATCTTTTAATTATAGGATACGCTGATTAGATCAGTAGTATAGTTCGAGGAAGGTAGTTTTAAGGGAAAATTTGAAGAGTGGACTTTAGGTAGCCGAATAGTTTAAACCTGCTTAACCGGCTGCCCTAGTGTGCAACAGTAGCAACTCCGCTAAATCGGCTAAATCGGCTAAATCGCTAAAGCGTGCTTTATAGCAGGGGCTGGAAAAGACAGGAAATGACCCAAATTGGCCAACAAACCACAAGTCACTGCCCTAAACCACTCCTCCGAGGACAAATGAAGGAGTTATGGAAATGACCCCTAGTGGCCAATAAAACTACAGTTTCAAGTCAGTAACCACCTCTCCGGGGGGCAGGGAAGCTGCTCAATGTTAGTCACTCCCACTGATAAACACAGATTGCCAGTGGAGTTTTACTGTGTTGAGTTGCCAGCCCGGCGCCCAACCTTCCACAGAAGGCACACATGCACTCACACCTAGAGCCAATTTAGCGTGTCCAATCCACCTACAGCATGTCTTTGGGATGTGGGAGGAAACCAGAGCACCCGGAGGAAACCCACATGACCACAGGGAGGACATACAGACTCCGCATAGAAGGCACCCCAGCCGAGGATCGAACCGGAGAACCTCTTGCTGTGAGGCGGCAGTGCTAACCACTATGATACCTGAAATCTTTGTACCCCAAAACACTTTTTAAAAACAGACTCAGAGGATGTTCATTTTGAGCACAAGTGTAAATGTATGTGGGTTTAACTCTAAACACTGAGTGATTATCTACATGTGTATTTGCCCTGGCCTGGTTAAGAAATTCGAATAAAAAAATATTAACTCCTGGAATGGCATAATCCTCCTCTCTAAAAGCCAGTCTACAGTTTTTGTTCTTCTGCTGATCTTAACAATGGCAATGGTCTCACTGTGCAACAAAGTATGATATACAAGGGTCCCACTTTTTGTCTTTCATAACTGAAAAAAAATGCATTCACCTAATATGGGCCATTTCAGTTACACCCAGGCATAGTAATCGTATTTACAGTTAATCTGGAAACAATTTGGCCACATGTATAGGAAATTACATTGTTTTCCTGCTAGGAAGGCCCTGAGGGCTAAGTAGAGACCCACTCAATGTGGAACCTATAATGAAGGAGCTGCCACAAAAGTGGATGAAAAAATTAGAAAGTCACATAATCACACTAAATCAAACTCACTCTGTGGGCAGCATTCCATGTACATTAAAAAGAAACAGAACAACAGGATGCTGTTCATCTCATTAGAAGATGCACTGTTCAAATAGTAAAGAATTGTTACAGTATTGGAATGTCACACATTTATTTAGCTGCTAATCAACATCTCAGGTGATGATGATCTCAGGTATAGCTGCCACCTACTGCTATTGTCCAAAATGATGCTCATATTCCTTCTAGGAATACTCAGGCAGGAATTCCTAGTCAAGTTGCTTACTGCTCAGCAGGTTTCTGTGTGGTTAGTGGCCATTCACGAGCGGGGGGGGATGACAAAATGCACAGTAGTACAGTGAGTGATGATTCTCACTATACTATGTATGCAATGACAACATTACTAATATGCAAATTAAGGCATGTACCCAAATGAAGCATTATTAAAATACAAAGTGGTGTAGTGGATAGTGTTGTCACCTCACAACAAGAGGTTCCCTGGTTAGATTCCCTTCTGGGGTGCCTTGTGTGCAGAGTCTGCATGTCCTCCTTATGTTCGGATGGGTTTCCTCTGGGTGCTCCTTTTTCCTCCAACATTCTGAAGACATGCAGTAGGCAGATTGGACACTCTAAATTGGCTATAGGTGTGAGTGTGCATGCAAGTGTGTGTTGTGGAAGAACAACCATGGGAGGGCTAGTCACCCAGTGGTGTGAACATTGGCTCTAGAAGATTGTCACTGTTGAAATGACACCCCAACCCCATGTGCAAAAATTGGAAAAAGGGGTTGTGGATGGATGGCTATACAAGTAAAACAGTGTCAAGATTTGTAGTCATATCCTGAGGATCTTGTATACCAGCTAAGTTACTCGCCAAAATGTCACAGCACACAGGAATTTTCACAGCTACAGACAGCAGTAATGGTCAAAATTGAATCAGGGACTATATAGTACGATCTTTTCATACTCTAAAGCTCATATTAGCTCCAGTGTGGTAATGCAATGTGGCAAATGGTGGCAACAAAAACCTAGAAGCAGTGGATAACATACCACAGTTTGGCCAGCCAAGAGGTAGCTGATTGGCTCTGCATTGACTGATCATTGTAAGAAGCCTATAATACATGTATCACCCAACATGTAGAATCAATAGGAAGGCATGGCCTTCTTAACCCTGTGGAGACAAAAGTTTATTTTATTTATTTATTTAACATTTGTTTACAGGAAAGTCTAACTTGGTACAAAGCCAATTTTCAGCGGAGGCCAGGAGAGAAATGCTCTAGATGTATGTCTTTAAAAGGTATGTGTAGCAATGAATATCCTAGTTACTAGGACCATTCAGAAACCAAGCAGAGACATGTTAGGTACATTACAGATATCAGCCTCAAGAATACTTAACAAGCTCTTCAGAGTTATGTTTCTGCATCTGGAGGAGCATATCTGGTTTCCTAGAACAGCAGAGGAGAGAGACACAACTATTCACAGCTTCTGTAACACTGCACACCTACGTGAGAGGCTGGGTATCACAGACCCAGACATGTAGCAATAAAGGCTCCACTTGGCTCAGACTCACACAGGTATGTCAACAGGAAAGGCTATCATTCCATTAACTGCCTGGTAGCGTATAATCCACAGGGGATTACAATCAATGTGTCTGTACAGCACCTAGGCAGTTGCCATGATTCTCACATGTGATACACATTACCACTTGTAGTGCAGGTTTCAGTAAGTTAACATTGAACAAGGACACAGTATGGAACCTTGTGGCACTCCTATGTTGACAGGGAGTAAAGATGATAGTTCCTTTTGCCATCTTATGGCTTGCTGGCATTTGGTTAGGTAGCTATGAAATCATAATAGGGAAGAGTGGCTAAGATTTAAAGTGGCTAGCTCTGACAACAATTTTTGGTGTGAAACTGTGTCAAAGGCCTTAGAGAGGTCTATAAAGATGGAGGAGACATATTTGTTATGATTTCTGTGCTGATTTTATTCTGTTGGTAAAACTGAGGAGGGCAGTTGTGATGCCGTGATGGGGGTGTAACCCATGTTGGTTGTGTGTGGTTGTTGGACAGAAGGTGGTTTAGTAGCTGGGAATGGATGCAATTTTCTAATATTTTGGAGATGGCTGAAAGAATGGCGATGAGTCTATAGTTTGTGAGGTCAGTAGAGTTGCCGAAGGAGTGATGTAGGAGATTTTCCAGGTTAGAGGGATGTAGTTTTCAGTAACAGCGCAGTTAATTAGGATAGAAATGGGGTAGACTATGACTATGACTTCTGAGGCAGATTTGAGGAATTCTGAAGGGAGGTTGTCTGCAGCTAGGCTGGTGGGTTTTAGTTTACGGAGTATTTTTTTTTTATGGTGTGGGTTAGAACAAGTTTAAAGGAGAAGAGTTTTGTGGCTTCGCTATTGGTATCTAGGATAATAGAAATGGTATTTTGGTTGTTTTTAATGAGAGGATGTATTGAGTTTATGAAAAAGGAATTTAATTGTGATGCAATGCTATCATCTGAGGGAGGTGTGGTGGGTTTAGGGGTGTGAGTATTTCCAATTTGCAGGAGTTTATTTATAGTGGCCCAGAATTTTTGGGGTTGTTTTGGTGTTTTTGTTGTGCAGTGATGTAATAGTTTTTTATGTCAGCTTTTATTTGTGATTTAGATTTGTTCCTAAGTTGTCTGTACAGTAGTAGATTGTCATTGCTTTTGTTAGTTAACCAGTGTTTCCATGACTTATTCCTTTGTTCTAGCAGGTCTTTGGTATTGTTTGATAGCCAAGGTGAGTGGTGATTTTTTTTTATTCTAGTTAATCTACAGGGGAGTAGGCTGTCTAGTACATTAAGGAAGGTGGGTACTAAAATGTTGTACTACAGCATCTAGTGGTAGGATTTTTAGGGACGACCATTTAATTTGTTGGAGTAAGGAATGAAATGTCTGGGTATTATATTTTTTTTGTTACGGACTAGCCGGTAGACTGATTGTCTAGGAGGACTGAGATTGTGTCTAAGCAGGAAGGTCACTGATGGTATTGAGGAGGCAACCTGTTTGAATGGATGTTGGTGATTTATTGGTGAGGGTCCAGTGTGGAATGGAGTGCCTGTCTGAGGTTTTATTTATTCTGGTGGGGTCTTGTATGAGTTTATAAAATTGGTGGGAATATTGGAGTTATAGGTAGTCCAATCAGTATAGATTTCCCCCATAATGCTGGTTTCTTGGTGGAAGGTTATGGATAGCCAGTGAAGAATGTCTTCAACTGTGTTTGAGTTTTCGCCGGGTGGGATGTAGATGGCTATGATGATTAGGGTTTTGTTTTTGTTGATTTTCAATTTAGAGAGGTATATTTCAGCATTGGTAAACATGGGAAGTGAGCTGCTGATGAGTTCTAGTGCTAGATATTGTTTAAACATTATTGCTACTCCACCTCCTCGTTTATTTTGGAGGTCAAGTCAATATAGGTTATATCCTGGGGGGAGAATTTCATTGTTTTTGATATGTGGTTAGAGCCAGATTTCAGTTAAAATGGCTATGTCAAGGGAGTAAAGGTCTATTAATGCATGGAGGTTATGAACTTTATTTAGAAAACTTCTTAGATTTATATTGAGGAAGAAGAGAGACTGTCCTTTAAGGTGGGCGGGGATTATGGAGGAGTTGTGTGGGGAGTGTGTGGAGGTTAATTTGTGGTCAGTTTTGGGGCCTGGGTTGGGGTGGATATTGCCGCTAAGTTGTAGTTTTGATAGTATGTTCAATATGTTTTTTTTTATCTTGGATATTAGTATGTGGTATCTGAGGAGAATTTCAGCTTTTGTGTTAGTTTGGTGGTATTTGAGTGGGAAGCAACCAATGTTGGTTATGTTGTAGAGGGTAGGTGCAATTTGGGGGTTGTAGTGGGGGGTTTTGGGATGTGGGTGGTGGTAGTAGATTTTAGAGGCTAGGGATGGAGGAGGGGAGTGTGAAAGTTAGAAGGGTTAGTGTGAGGAAATTAGCTTTGAGGAAAGTTAAGATTTTTAAAGAGTGTTGGGGGGTTGTGACATTGTGCAGTTTGGTAGTGTGGTGAGGTGCTGAGGGATGAAATGGAGGACTAAGGTGGGATTGTGAATTTGGTGTAGTTAGTTTGTGTAGTTAGAGGAAACTGGAAGTTGTAGCAGGGGACTGTTTTAAGATAATAGTGTGGGGAGGCAGTGTTAGGAAGAGCTAGTTTGTTAGATATGGGTGGTAGAGATAGATTAGGCTGGGTGTTTGGATTTGTTAGGAAAGGGGGGTGTTGCTATTAGGGATTGGCTGGTTTATGGTGTAGTTGTGGTCAGGTATGGATAAATTTGGGAGTAGTGGTGGCAAGTGTGATTAGGGAGAAGGGTAGGAGAGTGGAGTGAGCCCAAAGGGCAAATAGAGCAGGCAGAAACCAGTTGGACCAAGTGACCAAAGGAAAACAATCAGCCAGTCTGCTGAAGTATGGTGCTGCAGGTCAGTGCCAGAGCTTTAACTCTAACTGGTCAACTGTGTTTTTTTCTTTGAATGCTTTTTAATTTTCTTTAGAAAGAATTACTGTGCACCATAGTGAAAGACACCTGAGTGGAGGTCAAATTAATAGGATGGGGGGAGGAGATAGTCTAAGGTATGCTTCCCGGTTAGTATGCACGCCACCTTCTGTATGCAGATAATGGTCACAAAGAGTGAAAAAAGGAAGATAATAAACCTACGTTGGTTGGCACCGATACAAGTGGGTTTACAGTGAAAATTTGCAGCCATGTTCTGATTGTTTAGTAGGTTTCCCGAGAGGTAGATTCCTAAGTACTGATTACTGGTCTGCACGATCCAAACCTGGGGAATCATGTAATTAATGTTGCACTGACCAGCTGTAAAGAAGAGAAAAGAGGCAGAAGGGGGGGATTAGTGGGTGAAGTTGAAACAGGGAGAGGTCAGTACAGGACAAGGAGTAGCAGGAAAAGGTGGGCTAGTGGCAACTATGAGCAGGACAATGGAAGCATTTACATTCTCTGATACAACAGTGAGGTTAATTTGGAGGATATATGAGGGATCAGAGGCAAAAATTAAAGTGGGAACATTCCTTTTTGACAGGTTGTATCTGAAAAGAGGAACCAGGCAGGGGGTGTCCTCTTTCTACTTTATTTCCTTTATATTTAGAGCCATTGGCAAAGAAAATAAGGGACTCAGAAATTCAAGGATATAATCAGTATGTTAATCAAGAAAAGTTGGCTTAATTTGCAGCTGATGTTATTTTGTACCTGATAAAAACAGAAAAGGACATCTCAGTGTTGTGGAACATCTTGAGAGAGTTTCATGACTTTTTGGGATATAAAATGAATGAAGATAAAACAAAGGCTATAGTTGTAAACTATGTACTTGCACATTAATTAGACCAGCAATACCTATATTTATGGGGACATGATAAAATGAAGTATTTAAGAGTATGAATTAAAAAAAAGATTTTATTATGGCAGCTAAGAATATGTAAGAAAAGGCTAAACAAAAGATAATGCAAAAACTGAGAAACTGGAAGCTGTTGTTTATGGATTTGGATAGCAAGATACAGGCAGTGAAAATATTTTTAGTCCATTTAGTTTTATATATAGGTCAGGCATATTTTTATCAACCAGAGGAGAGGTTGTGGACAGTAATTAATGTAGAGCTGAAAGATTTTATCTCTGGGAGGAAAAGGACTAGGATCAAGTGGGTTAAACTGATCCTTCCAACAGAACAAGGTGGATTAGGATTACTTGATTTGAAGGGATATTTTACAGGTACGCAGTTAAGACTCATACACATAGCACCAGCAGAAAGCTACAATTCAAAGTGTATAATTAGTAGGGCATATAAAATATGGCACAATAAGTACATGTATCAGTCACAGGAGGTTAGAAAAGATTGGGAAGAGAGACTGGACTTGTAATTCATAAGGAAACAATGGACGGATATATGTATGGCTCCCAAATTTACAACAAAGTCTAGAAGATTTAGGACTTTTGCTTGGAAGTGTTTGCATAGGTATTTTAAACCCCAAGCAGACTCCAAAGAATTTTCCTCCAGAAAATGGCAAATACTAAGATGTGATGAGGAAGAAAGAGGTAACTGGGAATATAAGTTTTGGAAGTGTAATGAGTTGGTAGACTTTACAAAAGAAAGAAAAAATCCCTACAGAATACTCTGAAAGAAATGCTGGATGAACATATAGGTATAACTAAGTAAATTATTATTTTGAGCTGGGATACAGGATTTGAATTGTCTAGACATATTAAGGCCTTGTTAAGTTTAATTCTGGTGGCTGTCAAAAAAGCAATTACCAGAAAATGGTAATCAAATTTTCAGCCAATTATATTTAAAATACTGAATATTATAAAAGAGGTAAAAGAATTGGAAGTGAAATCTTTAGAAAAGTGTAGGAGCAAATTACATAGAAAAAATGGAAATTGTTGGAACAATACATGCAGAATAATGTTTTGGCAGATGAGTGAGGATTAATGGAAGGCAAGAATTGATCAATTTATGTAATGCTGAATTGATGATAAATCTACAAAAGAATATATGTGATTTATAATGTTTGCAACTTGGAATATGTAAATATGGTTTGTTTTCTTTTTATACAAATGTTTGTTTGCCTATGTCTTAAGTGATAATTCAATAAAGGTGTTAAAATAAGGAATATGTCCACTTGAAAAAAAAAATCTATTGTATGATACTGCATTTTAAACAAGTTTCTTTTATATACTGTAGCCGTTAACTCTTTTCTCTATTGTTTGTTATATACAGCAATGAATGATGTGATATATGCACCACTTTTTCACATCCTTTTCATATAACAGGCATTACAACACTTGCAGCATAAAAGAAAAAAATACTAACTAAACCAATATGAGAAGAACGCATAGTAACAGACAAAACAGCCACTTACAGGTTAGCTGATTCATCAGGAATATAAAGGAAGTTTTTGGCAAACTCTACAGTTTTTGGCAAACTCTGCAGGTGTCTCATATTGTCAGGTTCTGATATGGTTGCAGCATCACACAAAGCTGTAATCTGAACAGGTTAATAAGAGTCTAAGGGAATGAATGAGGCAGACATACATGGCTGCCCAGAGCACAGGCAAACTCACGAACATCTGAAGGTCACCACTGGCTAAATATATGGTACAGGGATTTCTATGGCCTGTAAGGAGAAAGATTAGCTTATCAGGCACAACTAGCAGATAAATCATGGAAGTACTGTGTTTTTCACATAAATTATTACTACAATAAATGCAGACTTAGAAGAAGGCACAAACACAGTTGTATAATCAAATGAACTTTACTGATGAACAGAAGCAGCAAAAATGGTCAACAACATAGAAAGACAATTGAAGTATATTTAAATATATTTACAGATGGCTATTAAGATGCTGGGATGCATCTTGGCACCGCACTGGGCATTATTTGCAGGGTTGTATGCATCCTGTTGAGTTTCTGCTGTACCTTGAACAGCTGTCCTCTCTCCATCACCACACTCAGTCTGATCGGTGTCTCCTGGCCCTCACTGAAGCACATTGGTGATGAAATTCTGAAGGAAATCCATGAGATAAAGACACAATGGCAGTACTATGCCCATGGTCATGGTCTTCTTCCCCAAATGAGACAAAGGAGGGTCAGCCTAACCAGGGTCCTTTCCTGCCTCAGGAATTGATGCCTGGGTAGCAGGACCATCTCTGTTTGATCTTGATGGTTCTTTCTTTTCTTTTCTTTTTTTTCTTTTCTTGTGCAGCATATCTACACTGAATTTGGAGTGGTAGATTATTGGTCCTGCGATGAGATGACACAATGGAAAGATGCAAATTACACTTAACTTCAGAAAGTAATGATAATGCTGGATACGAACAATTATGACAAAGGGATCACTAAATACACAGAGCTACCGGCCATCTCTTTCTCCTGTTTGAGATAGCACAGTGTACTCCATTTACTCTGTATGTGCTGGGTTTGAAAGAGGATCATTATTGGGTGGCACAGCTGTGCAGCGGTTAGTGTTGTCACCTCACAGCAAGAGCTTCTCCTGTTCAATTCCTGGCTGGGGTGCCTTCTGCCCGGAGTCTGCATGTCCTCCCTGCATTCATGTGGGTTTCCTCTGGGTGCTGTCTCACATTCCAAAGACATGGATCTGGGGTGTTTCTGTCTGGGCCTCTGCTAAAAATGGGCTCTGTCCCAGTCGGACTTTCCCAGTAAACAAATGTTAAATAATAAAAAACTTATTACATGGCCATAAGATGTAGACATTCCAGCACACAAATGTATATATAAATGCCCCATTATCAGGCTATATATAATAACAATTTACAGCCCCTATGCAACCTTCCACAGTATCAGTGAAAACTGTTAAAGCAAGTGTTGCTCTTTCTTGGCTCAACAAAATTCCTGGTGTTATCAATGCCTTTATACTGTAGTGGAACTGTGATGGAAGTTAACAACTGAGCTACTGTCACCATTATATATATATATATATATATATATATATATATATATATATATATATATTGGGTGGGCGTTTGAAAGACATGCGTAAATGGGCGTGCCTTCATTAAAGTTTGAACATCGAGATGGCACCTCGGCGTTTGTGAAAATCTACTGTCAATCATTAGCAGACCGGAGTTCCGCTGTGGCGACCCCTAACCATGAAAAGCCAAAAGACAGCAACAACAAATATATATATATATATATATATATATATATATATATATATATATAAAATTACCTCACTCACCATGGAAACATCAGTGTTATTGGCTACAGCTGTGTGCATGCAACACCCACACAGGATTACATGTATATTGTGCCACAAAAGCATATATTATGCTGCAGCTGTGTATGTGTGGCACCCCTGCTAACAGTATCAGTTGTAATGGCTAAGGCTGTGCTCATGTAGCACTCATTATGGTGCACATGATTCTCATATCACAAGAACACAGATGATATTGCAACTATGCATGTGTGGTACCCACTACCAGCATCAGTTTTACTGGCTACAGTGTGCATATGCAGTATCCACAGTGGTGCACATGTGTATCATATCACAAGGACATACATTATGCTGCAGCTGTGTATGTGTGGTGCCCCACTAACAGCATCAGGTGTGCTGGCATGTGTATGCAGCACCTACAGTAGTGCACATGTGTATTGTGTCACAAGGACATGCATCATGTGCAGCTATGCATGTATAGCACTCCACAACCAGCATCAGTTCTGCAACTGCATGCAGCACCCACAGTGGTGCACATGTGTGTCATGTCACAAGTACATACACCATGCTGCAGCTGTGTATGTGTGGCACCCCACAACCAGCATCAGTTGTAGTGGCTGCAGCTGAGTGCATGCAGCACCCACAATGGTGCACATGTGTGTCATGTCACAAGTACATACACCATGCTGCAGCTGTGTATGTGTGGCACCCCATTAGCAGCATCAGTTGTATTGGCTACAGCTTTATGCATGCAGCAACCACAGTGGTGCACATGTATATTGCGTCAGAAGGAATATATATTATGTTGCAGCTGTGTATGTGTGGCCCCCACTACCATCATCAGCCATAATAGCTACAGCTGTGTGCATGCAGCACATACAGTGGTGCACATGTGTATTGTATCACAAGGCCATACATCATTCTACAGCTGTGTATGTGTGGCACCCTCACAGTCAGCATCAGTTGTACTAGCAACACCTATATGCATGCAACAACCACAGTGATGCATGTATGTACTGTGTCATAAGACCATGCATCATATTGCAACTGTGTATTTGTGGCACCCCACTAACAGCATCAGCTGTACTGGCTACAGCTTTATGCATGCAGCAGCCATAGTGGTACACATGTGTATTGTGTCAGAAGAACATATATCATGCTGCAGCTGTGTATGTATGGCACCCCACTACCATCATCAGCCATAATGGCTACAGCTGTGTGCATGCAGCACATACAGTGGTGCACATGTGTATTGTGTCACAAGGATATCATGCTCCATCTGTGTATGTGTGGCGCCCCACATACTGGCTACAGCTGTATAAATGTAGCACTTACAATGGTGTACCCATATGCCACATTACATGATGTATCTGTTTTCAGCTGTGTAAGTTCCCTGCACAGCATCAGTCCTGCTGATCACATGTCACTATATTTGTCTAATACCAGTCACAACATATGCTGCTAAACACTTTGTGCAGTTGTCTTGTGCTAACATGTCACGGTCACTTCACATAGTGATAGGATGTAGTCTAATTCAACAATAAAGTTAACAGAACAAGTAAAGATACAGAATAACATTTACTACATATAGCTGCCTTCCCCATGTAACCACATCTTATTTGACTCTGTCTTTACAACTTCCTCTACAATAGGTAATTTTATCAGTTCCTACGCTGCTTGTCTGCATTGTAATATAGCTTTCAATGTCAGTTTTGCAAAAAGATCATGTATCTTTTTTTTGTTTGTTTGCAAGGTCCTTTATGGATCTCAACAAACTTATCTTTTTACTGTCTTTGGAGATAATATACAGCAAAAAATGAATGTCTGTTTATGACACAATGATAGTGACCTCCTTGTTTTGCAGTTGTTGCGAGCTATAGCCTCAGTTTTCATTCCTTCCTGTTATACGACTAAATACATTAACACAGTGGTGTTTGTTTGCATGTGATACTGCTTTACTAGGAATTTTTTACTAAATCATGTATCCTATGTGATGTTAAGTGTGCAGAAAAGAGATGCGTGATTATACTTTGGCATCAGTACTGCCATGCTGGGTATTGCCCATTTGCACTGCACAAGGACTAGTGAGGAGATGTGCTACTCATGAGCACCTTATATACAGGTTTAACTAATGAGACATTCTGTTCAAATGAGCCTCATGAGGCAAATATGTGGAAAAGTAGCATACAATCGTTCACACTGAAATCTATAAGCACATTCTTTTTGAAGCAAGCTGAACACTACTTAGTTACATTTTTACATGTGGCTTCATCTTATGCATAATTACAGTAAGTTTTAGTTATTATATTATTGCTGTTATTTTCCACATGCCTGTTCCAATATGACTAGTGTACTTAAGAGTGGCAACACAGTGGTGTAGCAGATGGTAAACAATAAGTTTTAGTTATTAAATTATTGTTGTCATTTTCCACATGCCTGTTCTGATATGACTAGTGTACTTAAGACTGGTGGCACAGTGGTGTAGCAGATAGTAATGATCTCACAGCAAGAGGTTCCCTGGTTTGATTCTCGGCCTGGGTTCCTTCTGTGTGGAGTCTGCATGTCCTCTCTATGTTTGCATGGGTTTCCTCCAGGTGTTCCAGTTTCCTCCCACATTCCAAAGACATGCAGTAGGTAGATTGGGCACTCTAAATTGGTCATAGGTATGAGTGTGCATGTGAGTGTGTGGTGTGGAAGAACTACTGTGGCAGGGTTAGCCACCTGGCAGTGTAAACCATGGCTCTAGATGATTGTCACTGTTGAAGTGACACTCCAACCCCATGTGCAAAAATGGGAAAAGGGGTTGTGGATGGATGAACTTAAGCCTGCACACTATAATTTCCATTACAATGTTATAGGCATATGCAATGCAGCAGAACATGAGTAACTATCTTGTGATTAATACTGCTGTAGTCATCGGTATTTGTGCCTAACAGAATACACCTACTAGTATATACTGCTCAGCACTAGGATAAGAAGGAATAGTTGGGTTGTAGTCTGTTGTATACCTTTATATTTTATATCTCATATTGGGGTATGCCTTGACCTTCTTATGTTTTACAGGCTGGGCAACATCAAGTGGCAGGAAAACTCTTGTGCTGTAGAAACTCAGTTTTTCTGCAAGTCCTGAGGAACTAATTTTAGTGAGAAAAGGTGATACCACCTGTGAACAGCATGAGCTGTTATAACAGATCAGTGCAACTGTGGCCTTGAGACAGCTCTAAGGCAGCACCACTGCTGGGTCACCAGCATGATCGACTATGTACATTAAAAGGCATGTCATTGCATCACATAATACCATAGATGAGGGTGGACCACCTGAGGTTCAGCTTACAAGCACTAAAGTATTTCTTGTATCCCTATCAGGATATTACCTCTCAAGAACAATTCCTGGCAATGACTTTGACTGTGGGTACAGTGGAATGTGTAGCCCTAGGTTTCTCGTGGATCTCAGACTTGTCTGTACTACAGTTACTTTTGTTTTTTTTAAGTCATATTTAGCAAAGCAATGCCATGTCTAGTTTCATTTATAGAGTTCCCAATGTTTCCTTTCCAGGCACCTCAGAAATCTAGGATGGCCACACACCTGGTCCAGTTAGGCACACATGACTGTATAACTCAAATTAGTTTTAGCCTTGCATCGTATATAAATTTATCACAGCACCACCTGCAGTGATAGCTCACCATTTACTGTTAATGTTGGTATACTTTCACAAACATCACTGCTGAGGATGCTGCTGTGAATTCCAGTGGCCATGGCTCAGGCACTAGACTGATCTGTGCAATATTCAAGTGTTAATTTATGATGTCCATATGTTGGTGCTATGCACTGCACATGGCTAGACAAACATGGAGTGTGGCAGCATGCTTACTACAAGGGGGAACACTAATACTATGACAGAGATGCTGGAGACACAGATAGCTGTGGACTCCAGGTCCTGTAGGGAGGAAAGACCTGCAAAGCCTATATCTCAACAAACTGGTTCCCCACTAAGAGAACATACAAGTCTAGGTATCAGTACTGCAAAAAGATGGGTATTCCTAAGCACAGATCTAAATTCCATGTTATGAATGTTATGTATCCAAAGATTAGAGGTGGTGATATTAATAATGATCTAGAGATGAATGAGTATGACTGGGTAACACTACTTCAGGCAGATGTTAAACCTGGAGTTAATGGTAATATAAGTCTTAAACCAGTATTGAAAAAGAAACAAATGATTAAAGAAAATAGAATGAATTTTTAGATTTTTTTATCTGCATATGTATTTTGTATTTTTATGTCATATTATATATTCTTTATGCTATACATTGATACTGTAGATTTTTAAGGCTTTACCTTTAAGAAGAAATTTCTAGTTTAATGAGCTGTGTCATGTGATTTTATACTGATAGTGATAGATAGTTTACACACTGAAGAAGGACTGAAGAAGGACGCAAGTCTGAAAGCTTTGTGACCTTGTGATTTAAATTTATTAAAGTCTGTTTGGGTTTTAATTCTACATGTCAGGTGTTTCCTTTCACTGGACTTTTACTTCTACTTGGACTTTTGGCTGTCTCAGTGAAGTTTTACATTAGTGCTGGTCCTTTCTACTACTATTTTGGAGCTTTTCACCCTGGGCCTCCATTGAAAATGGGCATCTCATCATGCCTAGTTAGACTATATGGGTAAACAAATGCAATAAATAAATAATCATAATTTAAAATTGAAATTGGTCTATAAAAAGCTGGATCTAAAGGGTCTTTACCCTCTTTGGTTAATATAGACACCATAGCGTTCTTCCAAGATGCTGGTACAGCCCCTACTTTAAAAATATTGTTATACAAAACCTTCTAGATCTTTATCAATTTCTTTTCCTCTAACTTCAAAGCTTCCACAAGAATACGATCTGCTCCTGGAGACATCCCTGCAGATTGATTATTCATCACCATTTTTCTATTGTATCTATTAATTCTTGAGCCTCATCTAACTCTTACTTTGGCATAGTAACAACTTCCATAAATATTTCCTTTTGTGCCTTTTCTTGGTTTCCATATTCCTCTGCATTAAACAAATTTTCATCGAATTTCCAAAATATGTCTAATACCGCTATAGGAGCTCTCATTATTTTCTCACCATAGACTCCCTAAGGTTGACAACAATCCTTTCCAATTTATGCTGCATAAATCATCACACTAAGAGATTTGGTGCTCTGGAAGTATCAAAAATACTTGATTAACAGCAACTTTTCTAAACTCATATATATTATCTAAATAGTCCCTTATTTCCCCTTTTGTACTAAGCAATTGATTCTGTCCTTCATCTGTGAGATTCCCCTTCTTCTCCAAAACTTTAACCTTTGGCAACCACTCTAAATGATTCTTATTACTTATTTTCCATATTTCTCTCTTTCTTATTTCTATTATATTTTAAATCCAATTTTCATTTAGTTTCTGTCTTTCCTAATGACTCTTCAATCATTTCCATCACCCATTCCTTAAATCACTCAAATCATTTCCACTACCCATTCCTTAAATTCCATTATTTTTAACAAGCAAGTAAGAAAGTACCAGTGTCTCATTTTCACTTCATTTCCCTAAATCTTTATCTTAGCCTTTACTGGTGCATAATCTGAAGTAGTTATTGGATGTATTTTAAAGCATTTAATTAAATACCCATGCTGCTATGAAATATAATTTCTATCCAGTCCATCCCAGTTAGAGAAAAATGTCTAAATTCTGTCTGAGGAAATGCTTACAAATTCACACCTTAAATTCCAAATATTTTCACATATTTCTTCAGAAATCTACCTTATTTTTGTTATAATTTTTCCTTATAGGTATTCCTGATACATTCTCACTAATGCAAATATGTTCCAGTCCCCACCCATAAATAGTTTCCCCCTGCTGAAAGCTAAATATTTCTCCATAAATTTTCATTCTGTAATAGTAGTTGTTGGCAGAAAATAAATAAATGCTGGTGTAAACCACCTTCCTTGCCAGTAACCCTTTATTACCACAAACCATTTTTTTTTGTCTTTCTTTTTTATCACTGATGGAGCTCCTCTCACAGTCAGTACTATTACCCTCCTTTCCTTTACCCCTGAAATTCTGCCAAAAGTACATGCTGATATCCTTTGTTTACCAAGTTCACATGCTTATTTCTATCCAAATGTGCACCTCCCTCTAACATTGCTATTTTCACCCTACATTTTTTAATATAGTTCATCACTCTATTTTTTCTATAAATTTAATGCCATTTACATTCCATGATATAATTGATAATGCAATCATTCCTACAAGAAACCATTATTTTCACATATTCTGCATGACATTTCTTTTGAATATGGTTCCGACTTTCATCTTGCTTGCACAAATTACTGCTTGGCAGGTTGATCTTGTGTGGACCTGCTTATTCTCACCTCTGTTTGAACCCATGTTACAATTTCCCAGACTTTTTTTCTTCAATAAAAATAGTCAAGAAATAAAAAAAAGAAACTTTCCAAGATGGCTACCCACTGATCAGCAGCTTAACTTCAGCTCTCTCATTGTAAAAAAAGATTTCTAGTAATCATTTTAAATCGAGTTGCTGGCTACTGAGACTTGTCTGCATATATCAACTGGACACAAGCTGATTTAAGTATATTTTCTGCACTTATTTAAGATTTGAGTGAGTAAATATTGTGTGTTTTGGATTCAGTAAATATTGTGTCTCTGAATCTCTGCAGTTAGCCATCTGAGCTCACTGAAAGTTGTTAGACTGCTTTGAAATTCCTTTGTTAGTGTTAATTAGCTTGAGGGTTTCTGCTAGCATTAAAGTCTGTGTTGGTTAAATTTCTAGTAATCATTTTAAATCGAGTTGCTGGCTACTCAGGCATGTCTGCATATATCAATCGGACACAAGCTGATTTAAGTATATTTTCTGCACTTATTTATGATTTGAGTGAATAAATATGTGTGTCTTGGATTCAGTAAATATTGTGTCTCTGAATCTCTGCAGTTAGCCATCTGAGCTCACTGAAAGTTGTTAGACTGCTTTGAAATTCCTTTGTTAGTGTTAATTAGCTTGAGGGTTTCTGCTAGCATTAAAATCTGTGTTGGTTAAATTTCTAGTAATCATTTTAAATCGAGTTGCTGGCTACTGAGGCATGTCTGCATATATCAATCGGACACAAGCTGATTTAAGTATATTTTCTGCACTTATTTAAGATTTGAGTGAGTAAATATTGTGTGTCTTGGATTCAGTAAATATTGTGTCTCTGAATCTCTGCAGTTAGCCATATGAGCTCACTGAAAGTTGTTAGACTGCTTTGAAATTCCTTTGTTAGTGTTAATTAGTTTGGGAGGTTTCTGCTAGCATTAAAATCTGTGTTGGTTACATTTCTAGTAATCATTTTAAATCGAGTTGCTGGCTACTGAGACTTGTCTGCATATATCAACTGGACACAAGCTGATTTAAGTATATTTTCTGCACTTATTTAAGATTTGAGTGAGTAAATATTGTGTGTCTTGGATTCAGTAAATATTGTGTCTCTGAATCTCTGCAGTTAACCATCTGAGCTCACTGAAAGTTGTAGGCTGCTTTGAAATTCCTTTGTTAGTGTTAATTAGCTTGGGGGTTTCTGCTAGCATTAAAATCTGTGTTGGTTACATTTCTAGTAATCATTTTAAATCGAGTTGCTGGCTACTGAGACTTGTCTGCATATATCAGCTGGACACAAGCTGATTTAAGTATATTTTCTGCACTTATTTAAAATTTGAGTGAGTAAATATTGTGTGTCTTGGATTCAGTAAATATTGTGTCTCTGAATCTCTGCAGTGAGTTCCCCACCCCTCTCCCTGTTTCTTGTTGTGGTGTTAATCTTGGTGGCTTTGGAATTGCCCATCCCTGCTGTAAATCTCTTTTTGCACACTCCTCCTGGACCCATCTCATTTGCTCACTCAACTGAGTACAGTGAGATCATATTTTGATTTTGGATACTCTTACCAGTCCCATCTCCTCTGCGGTGTACAGAGAGAGCACTTGGGAAGGTCATTCCCCTATAGTATCTTAATCTGCTCTGTTTCCTCCATCTAAAAAATAATTTGCACTTCATCTGCCTTACTGTATTTGTGTTTCTTCCTACTTTATTACCTTATTTTGTTTTTGCCTCTTTTAAAAGTACTCAATTAAATTTATTCTGCTGCCTTTATTACTGCTTGTTACTAGCCTGATTAAATTGTAACTGTTATTCTAAGGCCCTTGGTTTAAGCACTTGGGCTTCAAACCAGTTGTTTTACATTAAGAAGGTTTGTGGTCTGCACTGTTGTGGCAGGACAGGTAGCATACATCCTTCTAAGTTGGGAACTGCTGATTGAAGGCTCAGTGTCTGTTATTCTAAAAGTGTATTAGTTCTAGGTTAAGGACTTGGGCTTCAGGCCAGTTATTTTACATTAAGAAGGTTTGTGGTCTGCACTCTTGTGGGAGGAGAGGCTAGATTCTGCCCTTCTGAGCTGGGAATTTCTGGTTAAAGGCTTATTGCGCATGCTTACTTAAACTGTTTCTTTCTGAAAAAAAAAAAAATATATATATATATATATATATATATATATATATATACACACTTGTTTCTTGCCTTTCTGAACTAGTATAGTCCAGTTTTCATGTTATTGCTGAATCCAGGGTTGTGTTACAAGTTTCTGTGTTGCCATACCTTACTTGGATAGAAGGAAGTTTCTCTGTTCACCTGTGAAAGAGGGGAGCTTTGAGCAGGCTATTTGTCCCTGGAGGAGTGGTTTCAGTCCAGAAGTTAGTAGTTTATTGGCCTTTTTGGGCTAATTTTGATTGTATATGCTCTATTTTCTGAAAAAAAAAGTTTATACTTGTTTCCCACGTTTCTGAACTAGTATAGTCCAGTTTTCAGGTTATTGCTGAATCCAGGGCTGTGTTACAAGTTTCTGTGTTGCTATTACCTTACTTGGATAGAAGGAAGTTTCTCTGTTCACCTGTGAGAGAGGGGAGCTTTGTGTAGCCTATCTGTCCCTGGAGAAGTGGTTTCAGCCAGGAAGTTAGTAGTTTATTGGCCATTTCTATCTCTTTCACTTCCCTGCTATAAAAACCTCATTTGCACCATTTTTATGCTTGTATTCCGCTCAGCAAGTGCCTTCCAGGTGTTCTGCACAGTCTACAGCAGCAGAGAGACAAAAGAGTGACTTTGGAGTGATTAAGTATCACTTTTCTGCTTTTCTTGCTGTCTTAACTAATTCCGCCTAAAACACAAGTTTTTTTTTAGCGAATCTGTGATTTAAAAAGTTTGTTATTGTATACAACTCTGCACAGCTCCTCGTGGTGTCCTGCAGAGTGATACAGGCAACAGAGAGACCCAAGAGAGACTTTTCCAGATTTAAGTATTTTTTCTCTGTTTTTTGCTGACTGCCTTTTCCCGCCTAAAAAGCAAATTTCTAACTGATCTGTGCTTTAAAAAGTTTAAATTGCATTTGCCTTCTGCTTTTTACAGTTTTTGCACTTGTTTTATATCAATTTAAGTTGTTTTTGTACTGTATAACTGTTATAGGCTACACACTAAAGTGTGCTAGCCTGTTTATAGCATTTACAGTGTTTTCTGTGTGTTTTTCTGCTGTTTCCTGAAAAAAAAATTCTATTTTCCCGCATTTGCTGAACTAGATTAGTCCAGATTTCAGGTTTTGCTGAATTCTGGACTGTGGTACAGTTTCCTGTGTTGCCCATATACTTACTTGGATAGGAGGAAGCTTCTCTGTTCAGCAGTGAGAGTGGGAGCTTTGATCAGCCTATCTGTCCCTGGAGGAGTGGTCTCAGCCCTGAAACTAGTAGCTTATTGGCCGTTTTGGGTCAAATCCTATCTCTTTCAGTTTCCCTGCTTTAAAACCCGCATTTGGGCGATTTGCGCCAGTATACAACTCCGCACAGCTCCTTGTGGTGTCCTGCAGAGTGATACAGGCAACAGAGAGACCCAAGAGAGACTTTTCCAGATTTAAGTATTTTTTCTTCGTTTTTTTTGCTCCAACTGCCTTTTCCTGCCTAAAAAAATTTGAATTTCTAACTGATCTATGCTTTAAAAAGTTTAAATTGCATTTGCCTTCTGCTTTTTACAGTTTTTGCTCTTGTTTTATATCAATTTAAGTCATTTTTGTATTGTATAACTGTTGTAGGCTACACACCAAAGTGTGCTAGCTTGTTTATAGCATTTACAGTGTTTTCTGTGTGTTTTTCTGCTGTTTCCTGAAAAAAAAAATATATATTCTCTTTTCCTGCCTTTGCTGAAGTACATTAGTCCAGATTTCAGATTTTGCTGAATTCCGGACTGTGGTATAGTTTCCTGTGTTGCCCATATCCTTACTTGGATAGGAGGAAGCTTCTCTGCTCACCAGTGAGAGTGGGGAGCTTTGAGCAGCCTATCTGTCCCTGGAGGAGTGGTCTCAGCCCTGAAACTAGTAGTTTATTGGCCATTTTGGGTCAATTCCTATCTCTTTCAGTTTCCCTGCTTTAAAACCTGCATTTGCACGGTTTTGCACCAGTATACAACTCCACACAGCTCCTCGTGGTGTCCTGCAGAGTGATACAGGCAACAGAGAGACCCAAGAGAGACTTTTCCAGATTTAAGTATTTTTTCTCTGTTTTTTTGCTCCGACTGCCTTTTCCCACCTAAAAAGTGAATTTCTAACTGATCTATGCTTTAAAAAGTTTAAATTGCATTTGCCTTCTGCTTTTTACAGTTTTTGCACTTGTTTTATATCAATTTAAGTCATTTTTGTATTGTATAACTGTTGTAGGCTACACACTAAAGTGCTCTAGCCTGTTTATAGCATTTACAGTGTTTTCTGTGTGTTTTTTTCCTGTTTCCTGAAAAAAAAATTCTCTTTTCCCGCCTTTGCTGAACTAGATTAGTCCAGATTTCAGGTTTTGCTGAATTCCGGACTGTGGTATAGTTTCCTGTGTTGCTCATATCCTTACTTGGATAGCAGGAAGCTTCTCTGTTCACCAGTGAGAGTGGGGAGCTTTGAGCAGCCTATCTGTCTCTGGAGGAGTGGTCTCAGCCTTGAAGCTAGTAGCTTATTGGCTGCTCTGGGTCAATTCCTATCTCTTTCAGTTTCCCTGCTTTAGAACCCGCATTTGTGTGGTTTTGCACGATTTTGCGCATAGCGCAGCATCAGGCAGCGCCACTTAAACTAGTTTAAACTATTCCCGGCTCCACAAAGTCTGCTCTTCACTTTTTCTCTTAGAACTGTTCTAAATCTCAAAATAAGCACTCTATTTTCATTCTAAAGCCCTGCAGTTGCTTGTATAAGTAATCTTATAAGTAAGCACTAATAAACGAAAGCACTACACCCTCTTATACTCCCTTTAAGTACTTGGCTCCCTATTGATCCTTTTTGATCAGTCAAAAAGTAGTTCCTTATACTATTCTGGCATGTCCAAAAGTCAGTTTTGGGTTTACTCTCCAGTCCAGCTGGTGAATCTGGGAATCTTGAGGCAATGCCTTATGTACACAGACCACCCTCTCCTCCTCCCAATAAGCTCAAATATATGTGAGAGATGCAACTATATAGCCAAACTGGAGGCTGAGCTCTCTCAACCCAATACTGGCACAGTCAGTCAGGAGGAGAAGGTAACCACACACACCACAAATCCAGTCTCACATAGACCTATTGCAACAGAAAGCCAAACACATAAACACATAAAAACATACTCGGAGGCTCTAAATAAAAATCTGCCCAAGCAGCAGAGACCTCCAAAGCAGACATCCAAGCAACCGCTACCCCACAACAATACCCATGTATCACATAGTTCACAAAGTCAGTGTGTCACACAGTCACAGCCCTTAAGGCTAAACAACACACCTAATACACTTGTAATAGGTGACTTTATTGTCAGACACACTGACGTCCCACTCACCAGGCTGAACAAGGAGAAGGTCATTGTAAGCTGCCTGTCGGGTGCCAGGATCCGCCACATAACACAAGCACTCAGGTCACTCCAAAGCAAGTACAAATATGACTCAGTCATTGTCCATGCTGGTGTGAATGAGCTGAGACGTACCTCCCTGGACTACATGAAAAGAGACATAGAGGAGCTCTCTGATCATGTAGCCCAGGCCGGTATGACCCTGACCTTGAGTAGCATCTTACCCTCACCAAGAATGATGCCACAGTATAAAGACAAAATGATCAATTTTAACAATTGGCTAAAGTAGTGGTGTCATTCAAAGGGGATCCAGTGTCTGTCAGCCTGGGATGACATGCTCGACAAGCCACATTGCTTCGCTAGGGACGGCTTGCACCTGTCACCCCTGGGCTTTTGAATACTGGCTAAGGCTCTTGTCATCCCCATAGTGCTTTTTTTAGGCAAGGCTCAAAAGACAAACCCACCTCCGTAGACAACACAAAGAAAAATAAACTAAGGGTAATGCTGCTCAACGCCAGAAGACTAAACCTCAAGTTGCACGCACTCGAGGCTCTCCTCAGTGTGGAGAATATCGATATCTGGGCAGTAACAGAAACCTGGTTCAAGGCTCCGGAGAGCACCCCAGCACTTCCAGGTTATACCTCATACCATGCTTTTCGGCCCCAAAACACGGACCGAACCACAAAATGAGGGGAGTATCAATTTTCATCACAGATACCCACACCTCCAGGTTAGTAGCATTGGATGAAGCATCAGAGACCATCCATGTGCAACTAACAGTGGGCAAAACTGCCTTTCAGTTTGTAGCCTGCTACAGACCACCCTCCCAAACTCAGGAACCTCACTCAGCTTTCCTGAGAACACTGGAGAATATGAAGGTCTCTTCAAACACCATTATATTGGGTGACTTCAACTACCCAAACATAGACTGGGAGCACTACTCAAGCCCCAACACCCTCACCCAATGGTTCCTAGAATTTATAAACTCAAATGCTATGGAACAACTGGTCACCACTCCCACAAGAGGGGAAAACATATTGGACCTGATCATCACCAACATGGGGACTCTATGTTCCATACCAGAGGTATACCCCTCATTGGTAAGATCTGACCATAAATTAATCTCACTGGACATCCATATCCTGGCCCCACCCCCAGCCAAGGAAACCACGGTGAAGAACCTCTCAAAAGCAAACTTCACACTTCTCAAAACCGAGGTGGAATCCTTCAAAGCCCCCGGGTCAGTGGAAAATATGGCCCAAACCGCAGAATCCTTTACAAACGCTTTCTATGGACACCTACAGGAATGCATGGATTGTGCTGTCCCAAATAAAAGCAAGACTCATTCCTCCAAAGGCAGGAGACCTGTCTGGTGGACCCCAGCCATAAATAAGCTATACAACAGAAGGAGGAAGCTACTACATGATACAGCAAAATCCCAAAAAGGGAAGGCATCTCTGATCAGTACTAGCAAGATACTACGATCCCTCATAAAATCATCTAAGGCCAGCTTCGAAAGAAAAATTGCATAAGATGCTAAAGATAATCACAAGGCCTTCTTTAGTTATGTCAGGAACCTGGGTGGCAACTCCCACATATGCTCTGAGTTAGTTCAAAATGACGAAAAATACACTGAACCCACAGACATTGCCAACATCCTGGCAGACAGGTTCAGTGAAAACTTCTCCCCCCTTCTCCCCCAAAAGAGCAAATGTCTATCCCAACAGAGTGTAGCCTCCCTGACATCACAGATGCACAGGTGAGAGCTGCCCTCTCCAAAGCAAAAAACACAGCATCAATGGGACTGGACGGTGTCCCGGGCTGCATCTTACATGAACTCCAAGAAGAACTGAACCCTCACATAAAGTTACTGTTCAATCTCAGCCTTACTACAGGATATGTACCCAAGGAATGGCATACAGCAACAGTGGTCCCACTCCACAAGGGTGGTGCCACAACGGACCCTGGAAACTATCGCCCTATAAGCCTGACTAGCCTGGTCTGCAAAGCTATGGAGCTTATCATCATGAAACTCATAAACAAAGACATTGGGAACCTCCAAACACTGGATCCTACCCGGTTCAGCTTTGTTAAGGGCAGATCTTGCCTCTTGAACGTGGTCGACTTCTTTGGAACGGTCACTAAGGCCATAGATGAAGAGAAGGTAGTCCACACAGCCTACCTGGACCTTGCAAAAGCTTTCGACACAATACTCCACTCGGGCATCATAAATAAGCTCACCAGCTTAAATATCAACCCCTATGTCACAAGATGGGTTGCAAACTGGCTCAGGGATAGAACCCACATGGTCAGAATTGCAGGTGCCATGTCAGACTCTACACCAGTTACAAGTGGTATCCCACTGGGCTCGGTTATGGGACCTCTTTTGTTTGGTATATATTTCTCTGAGGTACAGGCTAACACGGGAGGACTATGGCTGACCAAGTTTGGAGATGACTGCAAATTGGGTGCCATAATCGACTCACCGACTGACACAAGCATCCTCCAAAAGGGGTCTCACAGAGAAGGATAACTGGTGCCAGAGCCATGCCCTAAAGCTAAATGCCAAAAAGTGCATAGTCATCCCATTTGGGAAAAACAAAGTGCCCACAAATTACCACATAGGTGGTAATCCATTAAGTAAGGAAGAAGTACTTAGGGATTTGGGGACCCAAGTAGATAGCAATCTCTCCTTTGACAATCACGTTGCCAAAGTGGTTAGAAAGACCTTCTATACAGCCCACCTTATCACAAAAGGGTTCACATCTAGATCAAGAGAGGTCATTGTGCCTCTCTACTCATCACTCATCAGGCCCATAATTGAATACAGTGCCCCATTTGGGATGTACCTTACCTGACACCTGCAGCAACTGGAAAGACCCCAAAAGTACCTCACCAAGAGGATCAAGGGACTCAAACAGATGCCCTACACAGTTTGCTAAAGAAACTCCAGCTCTACTCAGTTGCTTACCACCTACTCAGAGGCGATCTGTGCCTGACGTATAAAGCCATGTCCAACCCAGAATTAATGGACATGCTCCACCTCAGGAAATCCAAATTCCTTAGAGCTACATGCTCCAGGGACTTAAACCTCAGCACAGAAATAAATAAGACATGCTGGAGGGACAGATTCATATCCCAGAGGCTCCCCTCACTCTGGAACAAAATCCCAATCCATGTTAGACAGAGTCCCTCAATGACACTCTTCAAGAGAAATCTTGACGAGTGGATGGGAGATCGTAGGTTTACCCCTGGGATCTCTTCTGTGTCCCTACTAGACAGAGGCACAGTAAACTAACCTCAAAAGAGCTATCTTCTGTGACCTACTATACAGAGGCACAGTCAACTAATCTAAAAGGGTGGCGAAAGCCAAACACACTCTGGCTAGGCTTATAAATGCCCGAGGGCAGCTAGCCTAGTATCAACCTATGAATCTATAAGGGCCAGGAACTCTATCACTTTTAGTAAATTCAGTTACTGGCTAGTAACTACACTGCCTGGTTAGCAGCAAAGAAGAAACTAAGACAGTCTGAAAGAAAATCAACTAGAAAAGATAATGAGAAAATATTGGCTGAGAATAATCCTGCAGCTGTTCAACAAAAAAGCAGTTCAAGCTACAACTTTAGTGCAAGACATGGCTTCCACTAATCTAGAGGGAAAAATAAGTCAAATGTGGTCAGACCTGATTAGAATAAATGAAACACTGAAGAAGTATATCAACTCAAATAAAAAAGGGGGATGGTGAAGAAGCTTTAAACAGATATTCAGATGAGCTGACAAAACTGAAAAAAATCAGAAGTCAATATGAAGGAAATTATGTCTGAATATGAGACTGTCCAAGAAAGGGCCTCATAGAAACAGACAACTGGTGCCAGAGCCATGGCCTCAAGCTAAATGCCAAAAAGTGTATACTCATCCCCTTTGGCAAAAACAAAGTGCCCACAAATTACCACATAGGTGGTAATCCATTAAGTACAGAAGAAGTAATTAGGGACCTGGGGACCCAAGTTGATAGCAATCTCTCATTTGACAACCACATGGCCAAAGTGGTTAGAAAAACATTTTATATAGCCCACCTAATCATGAAGAGATTCACATCTAGATCAGGGGACGTCATCATGCCTCTTTACTCATCCCTCATCAGGCCCATAATTGAGTACAATGCCCCTTTTGGGATGTACCTTACCAAACACCTGCAGCAACTGGAAAGACCCCAAAAGTACCTCACCAAGAGGATCAAAGGGCTGAAACAGATGCCATATGCTGCCCGGTTAAAGAAACTCCAGCTCTACTCAGTGGCATACCACCTATTCAGAGGCGATCTGTGCCTGACGTATAAAGCCATGTCCAACCCGGAATTAATGGACATGCTGCACCTCAGAAAATCCAAATCCCATCGAGCTTACGTGCTCGAGAGACTTGAACCTCAGCACTGAAATAAATAGGACATGCTGGAGGGACAGATTCATAACCCAGAGACTCCCTTCACTCTGGAATAAAATCCCAGTCCAGGATACACAGAGTCCCTCATTGACTCTCTTCAAGAGGAATCTTGATGAGTGGATGGGAGATCGTAGGTTTACCCCGGGTATCACTTCTGTGTCACTGTTAGACAGTGGCACAGTATACTAACCACGAAAAAGGGCATAGCAAAATAAATTTAAAATGGGTAGCGAAAGCCAAACACATTCTGGCTAGGTTTATAAATGCCCTAGGGCAGATAGCCTAGTATGAACCTATGAACCTATAAGAGATGTTTCAAAAAATGGTAGAATTAGAATACAGAGCATGTAGTGAAAATCTGAGATTTTCTGCTGTGCCAGAGAAACAAGAAGGAACACACTGTATTAATTTTATGAAGGCACAAATAAGCAACTGGACTGGTGTTCCACAGTAGGTGCTGTTAACTGAAAGGGCACATAGTGTGTATGCTCCAAATTTGGCCATGGAAAAGCAGCCAACCTCTGTATTAGCAATGATGCAAACCTACCAACAGAAAGAGCTGATCCTGAAAAAAACTGTGGCAAAAGCACAAAGTATTAAAAGTTGTAGACAGTAGACTGTGGTAAATGAGAAGTTATGTACCTACCATAACGTTCCATGTTAGTTGTCTTCTCTCGCCTTCTTTCTTGCTTGATGGGTTCAGAGCCGATCCGAGTCACTTTGAGGCAGCCCCATATCCCATGATGCAAGGCGGTAAGTACCCAGATCTCGTTTGATGACAAAAGGGCAATAGCACCAAGCATAAACACTTCCCCAAGGAAGAAAGCAGAAGAAAAACCTGCAGGATGGAAGAAAGACCAGCTCTGTATGGTCTTTCAGCATAATAACCTTGTAGAGAAAGGTCTGTCCAGGCCTGGGGAAGGAGGTGAAAGAAGGCAAAGAGAGAAGACAACTAACATGGAACGTTATGGTAGGTACATAACTTCTCAATGTTAAGTTGTCAATCTCACCTTCATTCTTGCTTGATGGGACCGCGTCCCTAGCACCTCTATCCTGGGTGGCTCAATGGAACAGACTCTTGAGGACTGTAGAGCCAAAACTGGCTCTGTCCCTGGAGGCCAAGTCCAATTTGTAATGGGAAACAAAAGTATGAGGAGTGGCAAAAGTGGCCGCTGCACGAATAGTGTCTAAAGGAAGTCTAGCTTGAAAGGCTGTAGAAGTAGCTAAGCTTCTAGTTGAATGTGCTTTAGGTTTTGAGCACAGCTGTTTTCCCCTGAGTCGATAAATTTCAGAGATGACAGAAGAAAGCCATCTAGATAAGGTCACTTTAGAGACAGGAAGGCCTTTCTTGTTATCAGCATAGGAAACAAAGAGTTGATCGGATTTCCTAAAATGTTTAGTTCTGTCCAAATAATATCTGAGTTGGCGATGGACATCAAGATAATGTAGTTTTTGTTCCGATCTGTTTGAATAGTTTGGAAAAAATACAGGGAGATCAATGGATTGATTCAAATTAGTCTTTGAGGCGACCTTAGGCAAAAAGGTCGGATTAGTTCTCAACGATACTCTGTCTTTGTGAAAGACCAAATAGGGGGGTCGAACCGATAGAGCATGAAGTTCAGACACCCTCCTGGCAGATGTAATAGCTACTAGGAATAAAGTTTTCCATGAAAGAAATTTCAGGGAGCAAGAAACAGCTGGCTCGAAGGGGGGAAGAATCAAGGATGTCAGCACTAAATTTAGATCCCATTGAGGGGGAGGACTCCTGACTGGAGGTTTCAGGAGGAAAATTCCTTTCAAGAAGGCTCTACAAAGCCTGTGAGACATAATATTGTGATCTGCGAACCCAACATGAAAGTTCGAGATAGCAGCCAATTGAACTCTAACTGTGGAAGAAGAGGAACCTGCATGAAAAATCTCCGCTAAGAAATCCAAAACTGCCTGAACTGGAGCAGTGAAGGGATCAATATTCTTGGCTTTAGCCCAATAAGAGAAACGTTTCCATTTGCTTGTATAAATCCTCCTGGTAGAGGATTTTAAGGAAGCTACTAGAATGTCTCTAACGGGGTTAGAGATCAAAGGAAGCCTGGCTAAGGAAGGAAGTGGAGCAACCATGCTGTGAGGTTGAGAGAAGGTATAGACCGGTGCAGCTGACCGGATTGGTGAATCAGAAGATCTGGCACTGGGTCCAGATGCCACGGCTGCACCAAAAGGTGACGATGGAGGAACGGAAACTAAATTTGTCGAGGCCAATAAGGGGCAATGAGAATCATTTTGGCTCTCAAAACGGTTGCTTTCTGGATAACTAGAGGGATCAGAGGAAATGGAGGAAAGGCATAAAGAAGTCCCTGGGTCCAATCCTGGGTCAGAGTGTCTCTTGGGGGATGGCCTGGCAGAGGGAAGAGAGAGAAGAAGTCTGGGCATTTGCTGTTTTGGGGAGTAGAAAAAAGATCGCAACATGGGCGACCCCATTCCAGAAAAATCTCTTCCACTATAGATTGCTTGAGAGACCACTCGTGAGGCATGAGAATAGCTCTGCTCAATCTGTCCGCTAAAATGTTGGTTTTCCCAGGGATGCTACCAGAAACCGATGAGAGGAGATCACCCATTGCCAAAGTCTGAGCTTCGACACAAGGGGTAGGACTTGGTTCCGCCCTGTTTGTTGATATACCAAACTACAGACATGTTGTCTGTGTGGACTGCAATTGTCGGAAGAAAGTCGTTGAGGGCTGTTAAAAGCACTGCTCTCATCTCCAGGACATTTATGTGCAGGTGTTGCCACGTCCCATGAACCATCCTGCCCTGATAATGACCCCCACCCGATCAGGGAGGCATCCGTGGTGACAGTGGCTACCGGGATGGGGGTGCAAAGTGTCTGCCTTGGTGAAGCTGGGGAGAAGTGATCCACCAAGCAAGATGATTTTTGAAAATCTGTCACCAGAATTTGTTGTTGGTAAGACCACTGAGTGAACAACATCCACTGAAGAAAGCCAGGGAAGAAGAGTAATGGCCGCAGCCATGAGGCTAATACCTTTAGAACCATTCTGGCCTGTACTTTCTTGTTGGCTAGAATGATCCTGACATGACTTTGAATGTCTGAAACTCTTTGATCTGTAAGGGTAGCTGACATCCGAACAGTGTTTAAGTTTGCGCCAATGAAAGTAATAGACTGGCAGGGCGATAAGGATGACTTTGTTGATCGAGATGCCCAAATGAGAACAAAGATTTATTGTGTAATCCCTGGCTTGAACAAGCTGATGCCTGGTGGTGGCTGAAAGGAGCCAGTTGTCAAGATTGCCATGCATTTGGTGAACACTCTGGGGGCTGTAGTGAGACCAAAGGGCAGGGCTCTGAACTGGAAATGTCTGGACCCCAGCTGAAAGCGGAGAAATCTCCTGGAGCGTCTGTGAATTTTTATGTGATGAGCACGATCCTGAAGATCTATTGAGCACATCCAGTTGTCCTTCTGTAAGAAGGGTAGAATTGACTGAAGAGTGACCATTCGGAATCTTGTCTTCCTCACAGACTTGTTGAGTCTGCTGAGATCCAATATTGGTCTCCAGTCTCCCGTCTTTGGGGACCAAAAGAACCTTGAGTAGATTCCGGCTCTGAATGGTCTGTTGTAACTGGCTGAATGGCTCTTTTGCAGTAGTTTTAAGACTTCTAACTCTGCAATTTCCTTTAGACCGGTGGTACATCTGGAAGGGGGATAGAAAGGACTTTCCTTGAAAGGAATTTTGTAACCCTCGGATATGATCGACTGTACCCATCTGTCTTGAGTGAGACAGCGATAGTCTTCCCCGACTGCTCCAAGGAGGGACAGTCGGGCAACATCTCAGGGATGCTGAAAGGGCTTGTCAGAGAGACTCTCTGTTTCCCTGGTTTTGTGGACCCCTCTGCCTCTAGAGCGCCTGTTGTTGTTACCCCTCTGCCTCTAGGGGTAAACTGACCCACGTCCCGGCGTGACTCCTTGGGATTCTTGGAACCACATTTTGCCACCCTTCTGTCCTTTGGGGTAAGGTCTAGAAGGGGTGGAAACGACTCCTACGGCAGAAAGAGTTTTGCCGTCCTGCTCACACCTGGTCAACGTTTCCTTCACTTGAGGGCCAAACAAAGCTGACCCATCAAAGGGAGAGTTTGTGAAGGGAGCCACACCTGTACGTGGTTCTACCAGCTCCATCAGCAGCATATGATATTATGGAGGAGTTTGCAATGGAGTTAAGGGTTCCTAGCTGCAAAGCAATTTTTCCTGCCCCTGCAGCTGTAGGGCTGCACACAACTTCACTTCCTTCCCTAAGGATATCCCTTGAGTCTCTGGAAGTGACATAGGTAGTTCAGTTTACGCATGGCAAAGGTCGCTGAAAAACATCCGCTTACCATACCAATCCATGGTCCTAGAGTCCTTATTAGGAGGATGGACAGTAGGTATGGAAGGATCTGCAGTTTTTTCTTTGGGCAGCCCGCCACCACCATGGCATCAGCAGGGACACCTTTGAAGGCCTCCTAGGGACTGGCTCTACAGAGTCAGGAGCAGCCCATGCCTTAAGGGCAATAACCTGCATAAGGGGGAAGGGGGAGACACCCAGGAGGTGAGGAGGAGGATCCAAACGCCTCCAGGTATACTGACTCATCCTCAGAGGGATTATTGGTGGGCCAGTTTCCCTCTGTCTAAGGAGTTCTAGGATGTCTGAGAAGGAGACATCCTCAGAGGATCTTGGGGATCCCTCTGACTCATCTAAGTCAGTATCTGAAGTGATAGACTCGGGGGAGTCTACATGTTTCCTCTTACAGGTCCTCTTCCGTGGAGGATCTCCCGACAAATCAGGAGAATCCTCGGAAGAGGGGGATATTCCCAGTGGGGAAACCTGAGGCGGAGGATCTCTGGGTCCTGGAGCAAGAGAAGTGGCAGAGATGTCAACAGGCACTACAGAGGGAGGAGCTAAGGGAACAGACTGCTGGCTGAGACCAGTGGCTTCATCACCTCGAGGCTCCCCTCCCAGGGAGGTCAACCCACCAAAGGAAGGCCCGAGGCAGATGTGGGTTTGGACAAGGGTAGGAGACCAGGGGAAAAAGAGGAGATAAGAGTAGAGGCTGAAGGAACAGAAGGAGGTACTGCAATGAGGTGTGGACTAATAGTCATCTGCTGAGACGGACTATGTAGCATTTGGGCCAATGCCTGTGACTTAAGTAATCTACTGACCACTCTCTCTAAATCATGGTCAGAAAGCCTGGATGACCTTGAAGATCGCCCCGGCGGCGGCTCTCCGAGAGGAGAGGCGAGCGAGCCGAAAAGTATCGGCCCAAGGAAGGGACCTAGACCTCTTCCTCAAAGGAACCATCGGAGCCGATGAAACCACTGAAACTGTCGGAGCCGACGGTATCGGCCCCGCCCGGTAGCTCGCATCGGCTCCAGCCGAGCCGGAGCCGAGCAGCCAAGCGTGTAGCGTGTCGGGAGCGGGCCGCCGGAGCATCCCGCTGGCGAGCCATGGTGGTGAACCGATGATCGAGCCGAATCGAAGTAGTCGAACCAGAATCGGCACCGATAGCCAAGAAGAATCGGCTCCAGCCAGAGCCGATCTCGACTCAGAAAGAGTCGAGGCTTGGACACAGAAGCCTGGGCCTTGGAAGACTTCCTTTTGAAGCAATAGACTTAGCGAGGAGGCGGAGAGCCTCCCGCAGAAACCCTCAAGATAATTTATTTCCTCAAATATTTTTTTTTTCCTGCAGGACTCTCTCGCTGATAGAGTGACATTTAGCACAGCTGTCCTGCAGGTGAAGGCCCCAGGCAACAGCAGTAAGAAGTGTGACCGTCTGTCAGAGACATCTTCTGACAACATAGTCAATCCCACAGACACAACACTAGTCTAAGAAAATAAATTATATAAACTATGAATAACAGACACACACATCGTAACAAGGGGGGATGGGATGGGAGAAAGTCTGACTAGAAATTTTAAGGAGACAGGGAAAATTCTGTCAGAAAAGGACTAAAACTGAATTAAAACTAACTATCTAAAGTTTTCAAAAGTAGTAATATAACAATCACTTACCAGGAGCTGGTAAAGGAGGACGTTTTACTACGCCTTGCATCATGGGATATGGGGCTGCCTCGAGCTGGTAAAAGTGACTCTCGAGCTTAGCAGTGCAGGTCGGAGGAGCCGATCGCCCGAACCCATCAAGCAAGAATGAAGGCGAGATTGACAACTTAACATTGATTATTCACTGTACATCAGGCAGAAGAGGAAACAAATGTATTCCAGTAATCAGGGAATGTTGAGAGGCAGGTGTGAGATTCAAGCTGCTGTATTCAGCTGGCTTTAGAATATTTTGTCCTGGGGGAATCAAAGTCATTTATGATGCAGAACAGGCTAAGGAGGGACATACAAAAGTTTGTCAAACAAAAGTGAGCCATCAAGCAAAAATAGGCTCTGCTTCTCATTCTTCTGATAATAAAGCACATGGAGAGATTTTGCCAGTGAAACCTTCTCCACTATTCTAACAGAAAATACTTGAGAGATAGATAAAAACACATGAGCTGGCTAGAAAAATCAGGAGTATAGTGGAATTGAATTAGAATATGGAGTTGAGGGATGGAGATGAACTGGAAGAAGACCAACAACACAGAAATTAGTGAATAAATGTAAGACTACAAAGTATCTATCACATTTGTGAAATACAGCTGTACACGGAAAAATAGAAAAAGTAGACCTTTGTTAACCTTGTTAAACTTGTGAGGACCTGAAATGCATTTGTATCAGTTCATGTTATTAATGTTTGGAAGGACACTGAGAGGAGGGAAAGAGAAAGGAAAAGGCTAACTGAAAGTAAAACAATTTCTTCTCTTAACAGTACTTCTATGAAGCTTTTCACAATATAAATACCATGTTTTATAGTAAAGCAATTTAATTGTTCTTGTATGTGATAAAGGTGCTAAAGTAAACATATGCCCTTTTTCTTTTCTTTTTCATGTATTAAGAAAATGTTGGCATTACAATTCAAAAAGAGAAAAAAGGCTAGACAAAAGCATGTTTAAGTTAATAGGCTATAATCTTGGGTTGTTGAGGTGGGAGATGGATGCAAAAGTGAGCAGATCATAATTTATGCAGAGCTGATATGTTTTCTCTTACTTCTACATAGGTAATTGTCTGTATTAAGACCATTGGCTTAATCTAATAACAAGTTTTAAGTGGAAACAAGTAAGTAAGAGACCACTGAATATAATGAAAAGTTTTCCTTTAGCAATAAATGTTTCAGCTTGTCTTTAGAAGCCTGCAGCTGAGGACTACATATTTTCCTCTTACATTTCCATGGAGACAAGCTGATAATAGGGCAATAAAAACACAACATGGTTTCTTCAAGAATAACAGTTAATATTTTCTGAAAGCATGCACACCATTTTTCAAATCTGGGAGGGGAATAAAGATAAAAAGATCAGATACCAATTAGTGTAAGTTGAAGCACAGGCATTAACATCAATTTTAAGTTAATTACAGCCTGTGTTTGTGGCTGTTTATTTGGAAAACTTTTCCTATTAAGAGGGTTAAACTTCATTACTTGAAGATACAAAACTATGTATATGTTTGTATTAAGTTAACAGGTTATGAGGGTGTTTTGGTGGTGTGTTTTGGTTTTTTCTTTGAGGATTTTCATTAAAACAAAAAGTCTTGTAAAGTGTAACATAGGTTCCAATGTTGATGATAAGAAAAAAAACATATAAAGGATTAACCTGCCAGACATTAGTGGGTGCATGTATCACAAAAGCTGGAAATATACATTTTAAAAAGCTGTCACATATACTAAGTGGGAATAATGACCTCTTACAATAATGGTAACACTTTACACATTATCTTGGAATGTGAATTGTCTCACAGATATAGACAAAATGAAAATAATATTTAATTAGATTAAGAAATACAGAGACACAGTTGGAAAGAACTGAGAATGTGAATTTGATAAAGAAAGGATTCCAGGACTGATATTCAGCAGAATATCAGGGACAAAGGAAAAGAAGAGTATCAAAGTCTAAACCAACCATAATTGAAGTAGTGTATATTGCAACAGAGATACATTAACAGTAAGTTTGATCTTTAGAAAAGGATAGGAGCAAATTACATAGAAAAAAATGGAAATTATGGAAACAATGCATGCATAAAATGTTTTGGAGGAGGAATGAGATTTAAGAAAAAGTGGGAATTGAACACTTTTTCATAATGTTGCTTTGATTATATTGTATAGAGCAATATACATGATGTATAAATGTTCGTAAATGTGAACTTGTTAGTATAGTTTGATTACTTTTATATAAATATAAGTTTGCCTATGTAACAAACCGAACAAAAAAGGTACCAAACAGATTCAAAATATGACCACAGGATCCAGGACACAAACCAGTCTTTAATGTTGCTATAAAAATATTAATTTATTCACGCTAAATAGGCAAATAAAACTGAATATAAAAGCAGTATAACTCAAGCGCTTTCATCTCTGACCATTCAGAGACTTTATCAAGATAAAAATCACTGCAAAGAAACTTCATTAAATAGTGAATGACATGACCCCTTTGTTGACTCAACCAGTAAGGATGTAAAAGCACTCCAGCCCAATATTTAAAAATCCAATAAAAATAACAACAATAATAATAATAATAATAACACAAAAAGTACAATGGCATACTATCTGAACAGAATAGTATATAAATATATATCTGTAAATATACATATGTAAATATATAAATATGTATAATGTAAATATGACGGCAGACAAAACACATAAAAACATAAACACTAAGTAGTGACATTACCTTTCCTAATGCTTTCAGTATAAAAAAACAGGTTATGGAAAAAGTGTTATTAATGCCTGGCCATTGAGTACCATCATTTTTTTTGCCTATTTAGCATGAATAAATTAATATTTTTATAGCAACATTACAGACTGGTTTGAGTCCTGGTTCCTGTGGTCAAATTTGAAAGTTTGCCTATGTCACAAGTTGTAAATCAATAAAGGTGATTTTTTGAAGAAATAAAAAATAAATACATTTTTAGAATATAAATATAGCACAGGCTTCCATTAGCACTAATTCAAAAGGCTTAAAATAGCACTTTTTGACATAGGAAAATATCAGTAATAAATGGGCATAGTTAGAGAACTGGAGAAACTCCTGATATTGTAGCAGTTAACAAAATATCATTACAGAATATATTTTGTTCTTCCAACTATATTAAAAAAACAGCAGGTCTGGAGACAGAAATGGGGGTGGTATTCTATTAGAAAATCAAAACCAAGTAAATTTAAAACAGTTGCTGTCACAAACGCTAACAACAATACTGCCCCAGCTGCATAAAAGTTCACATTTCTCTAAGCTCCTGCCTAAGCTCCACCTCCCTCTCTCTTAACTCTAATGGAATAAAAACTGTAAGATGGGTGTCTTAAAGCCCAGTAAAAAATATATGTTATAATTACAGGCAATTTCAATATAAATCCCACTCAACCAATAGATTCTCCCCAGTTGAATAGGTTGCTTGGTTTTATGAGCTTAGGACAAAAAAAAAACAAGCTTCCTACAATGCCTAACTGTCAATGATTCATTGCTTGGCATTTTCTAACAAACATGTCCCATCACTGCATCATTGTGACTACTCTCCAAATGGGATGATTGACAATTGCCCCATCACCACACACAAGTCTTTTCAACCCACTGCAATACATCTGTCGGAAATCCCTACCAGGAAGCATGGAAAGTAGCAATATATTACAGTTAGAAGGCACTGACTAGATACCTTCATAGAAGGGAAAAAAGATCCCGAACTGACAATGGCCCGTATCATGGGTAAGCTAACCTCAGTCAGGACAGTCTGTTCTCCATAAGATGTAGATGACTTAGGGAGGAAATATCCATTATTAAGTGACTACTTAAACTAAAAGATGCAACATGGAAAACAAATGGCCTCAAAACATAAAACTTCACAACATATTTTCACAACTTAGATAAAACATGGAGAACCATCACTAATTCTGCAAGAGAATCATTGCTCAGAAATAAGTAAGTACCAGCAGCATGATTTAACCTTTAGCACTTCTGGAAGGCTATTAAGGAATTTGGTCAAATAATCAGTAACAGACACAGCAACACTGATATTCCATATGTGTCCTTCCTTAATGAATACAAAAACATCTTATGACCTAGCAATATGTAGCAATCTAACAACCCAAGAATGCAGTGTTCTTCCTTAGCTCCTTAGCAGATAAACACACTGAAATGCAGAAAATGACACCTTTAATAATTCAAAGAAATTTGTCCAAAAAGTATTAGAAAATAATTTTAATGAACTAGACAGAAAACAGGATCCAGACTTAATCATCTGCATCCAACCTTCCTGAAAATGACAACCTCTCAAATGTATAAGCCAGTAGCCTACCTATTCAACCTCCTTCTTTCTAGTAGAATAGTACCAGCACACTTTAAACACTCATATTCCAACACCTGAAGTACTTTCAGCTCACTTTCGAATGGACATTAAACCCACTGCAAATCTTTGTCCTATTACAAGGATATTTCAAAAATTAATCTATACACAAATTCAAATTTTAGACCATATAAATAAGTCTGATGCCAACCCTATATTTCGCTCAGATTTTAGCACTATGACTATCATCTATACTACCACAGTCCAGATTTATAACAACGTGAACAATGTTTGTTAGCAGATGGTATCTTCATAGGTATGATGTGTGCATTTTGAAAAGCAGACATCCCCCTTCTGTTACATAAATTGCAAAAAAAAAAAAAATCAGTGTTAGGCCACATGCAATTACATGGTATTAGATTGCCTCTCTAACGGGACCTACAAAGTTTGCACACATGACTCATTCTCTGAAATAGGACACTTTACTTCTGAAGTACCTCAGGAATTGGTTTTAGGGCTTATCCTCTTCTTTGTTCTTAATCTGAAACTGGAGCCACATTCACTAAATATAACTGTAAAAACATGAAGAAAATCTGCAGACATAGTCTTTGATGAATTCAGGAGCTATCATTACTTACTACCTACTGCAATAGTCACAAAGGCTACTCATTGCAGATAAAGCAGACATCACTTCCTGCAAAATTTTTCAAAATAATTAACCTAAAAGCAAGGTTTACCTTTATTATCAAAACTTACAATTAAAACACTTGTATATTACCTCAGAAGAAGGAGACAATGCTCTTTTGTTGAACATGTTGCCTTTTGGCCTAGTGACTAGAAAAAGAATGTTTTCTTAAAAAAGTGGGCCAGCCTGTTTTATCTAGCTTCCAGCAATATAAGAAATCAAAAAACTATCTATGGATTTTGAAGTAAACTGAAAGAACATTTTTTTGCTGAATCTGTATGTAAATATTTTAGGTACAATGGACAACATATTTCTTACCAAACTTGTTTTCCATCAAATGTGATAAAGTGAAAAATAAAACTGTAAAAATGTTGCATCTAACAAATTCATAAAACAATTAATGTATTCCACATGTATATATTATTCTTCAAACATAATTGTAAAAATTATATAACAGTCTTAATTACACTAACATGGAATATATCACACATACATATCCACCTGTCAACTATTTCTTCTGTTGTGAATGCTACTTTGTAAACATTGTTATTCTATAAGTAGAACAAGTGTGTTTTCTGCATGTTCATAACTGTCATGCATGCTAATCTGCATATTCTGTTATTCTATAAATTTAACATGTATGCAACTTTCTGCAGCGGTCTTGAAATCAGCTGAACATAAATCTAGTGCTGTCAAACTGCTCAGATCAAGGTTGAAGGGGTCTGCTGATCAGCCCATTTACCAGGACAGCAAATAGAATTAAAACAATTAAAAATAAATACATGGATAGATAGATAGATAGATAGATAGATAGATAGATAGATAGATAGATAGACAGATCGATAACATAAATAAGCTTCACATATTATAGAAGTTGCTTTTGAAGCCTGGTCAGTTCCCCTTGTTACTCTTATTACAATCATAGTTCTCAAAATGCTGCACACATCTGTGTTGCACAGGAAAAAACACACTATGTTCACAATCAAGAAGAAATAACAGTAGGAGATTTTCATAGCACTGATTTAGCAACATTCTTTGGGTTTTAAAATATACTTCTGTGACTGTGACTTTCTCCTTGACATGTAGCAGCTGTGACTGCTCTTCTAATTGTGCTTGAGTAACACGTTGTGGCAGTGATGTGATACACAGTGCACTTTTATTAACTCTTAGACTAAAACAGTTTCTTTCTACCACTTCTTTCTGAGATAGCGTGACTAGCTTGGCCATAAATACACACACACACACACACACACACACACACACACACACACACATATCTCTATATGTATATCTATATCTATCTATCTATCTATCTATCTATCTATCTATAATAAACATATTGCTCTGAAGAGCTGAACTTTTTAACTAAAAATAACTTTTGAAGTCTTCATTTTTATAAAATGACTCATGAGCCCTCCTGGCTGGTGTTTAGTTATTTTCCTTAACACAATAAAGCATTATGGTGTGTGGACCTATGAAGAAAAAGATATTAGCCAGAAGGAACACTGGGTAAGAAAATCCTGTACTGCGGTATAGAAAACTCAGAGTGGGCTGTACTTTACTCATTTCTATAAATAACAACAGAAGCAGCACTGCAGAATAACAAATGCATTGAGAAAGAGTACTGGTAAAGTATTAGTCTTTCTCATCTCTGTAGATTACAGGGATAAAGCCCTATGACCAAGATGACCAGAGTTCAGCCAGTGTCATGGCATAAAGATATAAGTTTCAATTAGCATCTTGGGCATCTGAAGCATTGTTAGGGAGGGATGGGCATTCACAAATGACACTCCCTAAGTGGAAGCATGGCCCATTGATAGGAGTAGCCCTTGGACATGGTCAGCAAATAGGGTAGGGGGCAGGAAAGTGGCTTCAAGATAACAAAAAAAAAATTCCTCGAATGAAATATGGATAGCCAAGAATACCAGGATGCCCATCAGTTCCAAGACTGGCCTCAGCAGGATAAAGAGACTTTTAAACACAGATTAGACATGGAGCAATGGGTAGCAGTGCCATAAAGATGATGTTAGGGGGACCAAAAAAAAAAAAAAAAGATGAGTAGAGTTCAAGTAGCAGCTTGGGTACTGGGAGAGCCAGGTAGGCAAGAATGGAGTTTAGTGGTCAACAGCACTTCTTTCATCCCAAGGGAGAGTAATGGCTATGATTGGCCAACTGCCACCATACAAGTGAAGGTCTAAACAGTACCAGAGACACCAGGACCAGGAACATGGGCATGATACACCCAAGCTGGTGATAGCAGTCCTCATTAGTGTTTGGGTGAAACAGACACATGCAGGGAAGGTTTTGCGGCTTACTTATAAATGTCCATATTGCTGGAATACCAGTGATGGCCCAAACCTTCTCCATGGCTGCATGTGTAAGGGCTGCTTCTAGTCGGCTCTCACTTTCATACTGGGAATTCCTCAATGATGAGGGAATGCATTGGTTCAAGACCATTAGGAGGAGTCTTGATGGTTGGCAGGCACTGAGGCAAAACGGATTAAAAAAAAAAAAGTCTGGGGACATAAAGTCCCGTTTCTCAGCTGATATTATTTATGGAAGGAATAACCATTATGATAGGGGGCTGGATTATGATTCTGAGGCAAGCAAATATGCAGGTGGGAAGTAGGAGAGCTAGACTGACACCATCTGAAAGGTATTTTGTTACATTTTGTGTACATATGGGATTTATAGATGCATACTTATTAAAATAATTAAACTTTGATGGGAACAAATTTACATTTTACTCTGACATGCCCTCAGCCTGGTCAAGGGTTGATAAAATTTTAATTATTCATGAGCACTGGTATGCAGTGACAACTTTTTATATCGGCCCTTTAGTTATATCTGATCATGTGCCTGTGCAGGTAAACATCAGGAATCAAGGGTGCTTATAGCTAGGTTGGCATTCATGTCTCCTTATGTATAAGCTGAATGACCCAAGGTTCAAAGTATGAGTAAAGACTGAGGCATACATGGTATTAAACCAGGGATGGAAGGGGAGTTAACAGCAGGAGTATGGAAGAGGTTTAACAGTATGCTCAAAACTCAAGTAATTAGTAAAATTAGAGAGGAATGGAGAGGTGAATCTGCCCATTTAGTGGAAGTAAATCATGTAAGTACACTATAGGAAAAGAGCTCTACTCAGGAAAGGAGTAAATTACAGGAATATAAAACAGTGTTGATAGAGTTTTTGGATACGAAGTGTAGATTACATAAGGTGGCCCTTAATCATTTGTATTTTCAGACTTTACCAAGTTCTGTTAAATTTCTTGCCTGTACGTTGAGAGAGCAACAAGTTTATTGGGGTATTATACAGATTAGAGACCAAACTGGGAAGCTGTTTGGTACATCAGACCAAATTCTGGAGGTGTTTCACTTACATTGTTAGCGGCGCAGTGCTGCAGCGGTTATCACTGTCACCTCACAGCAAGAAATTCTTTGGTTCGATTCTCAGCTGGGGTGCCTTCTGTGCAGAGTCTGCATGTCCTCTCTACATTTGCGTGCGTTTCCTCTGGGTGCTCTGGTTTCCTCCCACATTCCAAAGACATGCATCTGGAGTGTTTCTACCTGGGCCTCCACTGAAAATGGGCTCTATCCTAGTCAGACCTTCCTGGTAAACAAATGTTAAATAAAATAAATAAAATATTACCTAAAACTATACTCTAGTAAAAACAGTTGTGCAGGAGTAGGTCAAGGTGGTAGGGAATTTTTGCAGTCTCTGTGCTTGCCTGCCCTAGATCAGGCTGACAGGGAACGATTAATGAGACCATTTACTAAGGAGGAGGTATAGGGTGTAGTAATGAGTATGGCACTTAATAGATCTTCTGCTTCAGATGGGCATCTGGGTTTTGGACAGCTATAGGACCTGCAATTCTGCATTATTGGACAGGGTTGTTTAATAAAATTAGTGAAGGGACAGAAATCTCAGCATCTTGGAAGGAGTAATTAATAAATAAATACTTCTGTGAAGACACTCACGGTTTTCAGAATAAACACAACTACAAATAAAGCAAAAGAGTTCACGGCAATTAAAATACATATTTCATAAATACAAGCATTTATATACAACCACACATTTTCAATTATTATTAAAACCACAACCAGAACCAGTTAAATATCTTATTGCAACAACCACATAATCAATGATGTAAGTCACTTAACCTCAAAACCAGTTTTAAATGAGAAGATTCATTTAAACCAGGTGCATTTAATGCATTTAACCTAGTTATCCATTCATACTCACAATATTCCATTTTATTAATAATATCCCATCTTCTTTTCTCATTAATAACCAATTGTAACACACAAAACTTAAAAGTATGCAATATGCCCATCTCGATAACATATTTAGCTAAAGAATTCTTAATATCATATATATGCTGCACCAATCTATCTCTAAATCTCTTATATATTTGAAAAAGTGTGGTTGCATGTGAAAGCTTGTATTTATCAAATATATATTATCTTGGAAAGAATCAGTTATATCAGTGATACATAAGGAGAGTAAGGTTCTAATGCTTCCCTTGTCCTATTGACCTACCTCAATTTTAAATTATGAATATAAAGCATATATTTTGGCCTGGGCAAAAAGATTAACAATTTTTATGCCAAAAATAATTCATTTAGATCAATGATGGGGGCACTGTACATTCAACAATAATGTTCATATGTTAGTAATGTTAACAGGATGCTGAGGAACTGGGGGATATATTATTAATTTTGGTACTGGATGCAGAGAAGACATTCAATGGGGCAGACTTAAGATTTCTCTTTAAGATGATACTGGAAAAGTTCAGAGGCTGTATGAATAAGCAAGCACCAGGGTCAAGGTAGTAGTAAAATTATTTAATACAGTGGAATTATGGAAAGGCACAACTCAAGGGTGCCCTCTATTACCATATCTGTTTGCTGTCTACCTCGAACCATTAGCAGCTTGGATTTGGGGGGGGGGGGGTTTCAGTAACAGGATATAGATTGACAGATCAAAACATAAAAGTCACTCTTTACACAGATAATATTCTTATTACACTTACGGAACTTGATGCAGGTTTATATGAATTATTCCATGTGCCAGAGCAGTAAGAAAAAATGTCAGGATATAAGGTGAAAAGAGGGAAGACAAACTCTGTCATTAAAATGCCTACCTAATACTAAGTTGAGGGATAATTATTCATACATGGAATCAAAATAAAGTTAACATTTTGGACATTTAATCAGCTGAATACTGGGATAGATTATTTAAAATGTCTTTGAAGCAAGACTTACCTGAACTAAACTAGGTGGTAGGTAAATCCTTTGGAAAGAGGTTAAAGAATTACAGCCCTTTAGTTATCTGTGCTACCGAACTTTCTATATTTATTGACAAAGGCCTTTTAATTTCACTCCTTAGGGAAAAGTTACACAAACTGAACGCAGTGACAAGGAGATATTATGGAGTAGAAAGAGATCTAGGGCAGCCTGGTCAATATTAACATTGTCAAAAAGTATGGGAGGAATGGGGGTGTTGATGCAGATAAATATACACTGGCAGTTCAATTTAAGATTTTTCATAGATGTTTAGTAAAGAGTCTAAGGCAAACTGAAAGGAAATGATAAGAACTGGTTAGGGATAGGACCAAGTATGGATTTGACAGGGGTAATGATGAGGAAAGCAGAATCTAGAAAAATAAACTTTATCCAGGTGGGCAAATGCCTATCAAAACTGAAGAAAAGGATTTGTTAAAATAGTAACTCCAATAGGTTGGGGAATAAAGACAATGAGCTACAGAATGTATCTTGAAGGTGGGCTAGACACAAAGCAAAACTTAGGTACTGGCATCAGCTAATTTTGACAGGGCATTGGAAGACTTAGGATAATGCAAAATAAAAGTTTGCTCTTTTGCAGAACCTTTGGCTGTAATATTTGCAGTAATAACTATAGCCAAGCAATGCATTTGAATAGTTTTCAATTACAACAACAAAATGGATTAACTAAATCAGGGAGAGGGTTACCTATAATTAAGACAACAGGGACAGGATATGGAGTTTTACAAGATATGAGGCATAAAGAAGTATGAAGACTGAGGAAGAAATGGAATAAGGAATTAGATGGGATCAGTTGGGAAGAAAGCTAATTTAGAGTGCATAAACGAATAAAGAAATTATCTAAGTGAGAAGGTTCAGAATTTTTTGCATGGAACCATTTGCACAAATGTTTACATATCAAGTTAGCTAGGGAATACCCCAATCATAATCTAGGCAGTTTAATGTGTGAATTAGGGAGAGGGGTACATGGATCCATATTTTCTGGAAATAACTGAATTTAAAACAATACCTCAAGGAAGAAGAACTGCTGGAAAATAGACTTTTAAATCTAGAAATAGACCCAACAAAATATATTTTCCTTTTGGTGGTTGAACAAGGGAACAAGGGGCCTTGGCATATTCAAAGGCATTGTCCATAATCCTGACTGACAAAAATAGCAATGACATAGAGGTGGAAGTGTGTAGAAACACCTAAGACCCATGAGCTAAGGAATTTAATAAGGCATCTTGTAGAAAATGTGAAATAGGGACTAAAATGGAAGGCACTGATTTGGTATCACAGAAAATGGTCTTGCTGGTTAAGTTATTTGGGAGAGACCTAAGATGGATTAGACACTTTCTCTGGAGAGTAACTGGATTAGAGAAATAGTATAAGATAGACTCTGTAGTGTAGGCTATTGGTTATTTTGTGCAAAGAGAGAATAGGATTTTAAGTTAAACTTCACTGGGGTGTTAAAATGTATGTTACAGATAACAGTATATGGTATAACTATCCATACAGATATATACATCGGTATGCCTTTGTACATTTGAAAGCAATCTTTTGCAGATTTGAGATCGGGAAATTGATGCTATTTTTGTGTTCAGTTGTATATATGTTTATTAAAGTCTAATGAAAAATTGATATAAAAATAAAGTCTGGTCAGAGTAATGTAATACAATAAATGTATTTACCTATTAGTAGTCTGCTCTGTTACAATACTGCTTGTTATTTTTTTTAAATCATACATTCTTTCTAAGAGCACCTAGTTTTGTCAGTAGAATGCTGTGAATTAGTCATGGTTCACATTTATGATTACATATATATTATATACCTGCTGCAAGAAATACACAGTTTAACTGAATGTGAATGAATCAGGGTTAAGAAAAAAGAAGGGAGGGTATTTTAATTGGGCTTATGAGCTGACTTTCTTATAATGTTCAAGCACCTTGGCTGTGTGGCCTTCAGTGGAAATTACAAGAATACTGAAAACAATCATTTAAAGTGTTAAGGGGGCTAGATTTGAAAATCTCAAAGCAGGAGTTGCATTAGAAAAATGCAGAACATATAGATATTGATGTCAAAACTATTTTTATATATAAAGAAACATGATTTATATTAAAATAAAATGTACTTACACATTTGGATTAAACAGATAAAATGCCTTATCTAGCCCAGTGGGGTATATCTATGCTTGAATCTGGTTTGAAAGAAGTAGAAAAGTTTTTGCACTGGTGTTTTCAATGAATGTCAACTTTGTTGCCTTGAGAAAATAAACTATTGGACGTGGTTATTATGTTATTTTTGGTAGGGAGGGAACTGTGTGTTGTTGCAATGAAAATAAGTGATCAAGCTCACATGTGACAATATTATACAAAAATACACAAAGTGACACAAAAATGATAGAAATAGATGATAAAGGACCAGTTTACAACAGGAAAATAATATATGCAATCAGAAAAAAAAACTTTATCATATCATACTTTGATTTATTAGAGAGGAATGTTAAGTTTTTGGACAGGAAAACATAAGTTGCTAATATTTATAATAAGAAGGCACATAATATAAGGTTACAAGACACACACCAAATCATAAGGAGCTTGAAAGACTTGTGTGGAAGAGTGAAAAGGAGTGTTTCTTTGTTGGAAGAGGAGATCAAAAGAGATGCATTTAATATTAATTAAAAAAGAATATCAGAATAAAGACTGAAGAGCAAATAAACAATAGGAAGAGAAGCACTATTATGATGAAAGGTTGTTGACAGGACAAAGAAATTACACTGGTTGCAGTATATATTCGACCAAAATCATCTGGAGAAGGGGACTTCCAGAATGGCTGCACACTGATCAACAGCTTAATTTCACATCTCCCAATGTGAAAAAAGAAACTCAGAAATAAGAACTAGTAATTCTACCAGTATGAGTAAAATTCAGTTACTGGCTAATAAGTACACTACTTGGATGCCAGTAAAGAAGAAATTACAGAATCTGAAAACAAAATTAACCAGAAAAAGTGAACAGCAAACACAGACTAAGAAGAATCCTGGAGCTGTGCAGTAAAAATCAGTGCAGACTCAACTTTGGTACAAGATATGGCTTCCAGTAATTTAGAGGAAAAAATAAATCAAATATACTCAGAGCTGATTAAAATAAATTAAATGTTAAATGAGTATATCAACTCAAATAAGAAAAAGCTAGAAAAAAAACAGAAGAAGCTTTAACTAGCTTTTCAAATGAACTGACAAAACTGCAAAAAATGAGGATGAAATGACAAAAAGGCTGTTTAAGTATGAGACTTCTCAAGAAGAGCTGTTTTAAAAAAATGGAAGAGTTAAAAGGTACAGCATGCAGAGAAAACCTGACATCTTCTGCTGTACCAGAGAAAATGGAAAGAACAGACTATATTAATTTAATTTTATAAAAGTACAAATAAGCAATTGGACTGGTATTCCACAGTAGGATTTATTAATTGAAAGAGCACACTAAGTGTATGGTCTAAACCTTGCCAAAGGAAAGCAGCCAAGACTTGTATGAGTGAAGATGCAGTCATAACAGCAGAAAGAGTTGATCCTGACAAAACTGTGGCAAAAAGGCAACGTATTAAAAACTGGAGACAGTGGAGAGTTTATGGAAAATGATTATTCACTCTACACTAGGCATGAGACATGAAAATTTATCCCAGCAATCAGGGAATGTCAAGAGGCAGGTGCGAGATTCAAGCTGTTGCATCCAGCTGTCTAAATATCACCTATGACATAGGCAATGATGCATTTATATAAAAGAAAATAAACCATATTGACATAATTTTAGTTGCAAACATTATACATCACTTATAATCTATCCAGTCACTCAGTCAAGCATTACATAGCTCATTCAGATCCTGCCTTTTTTTAAACCTTATTCCTTGTCTCTATGTTTTGCTCCCACAGGTTTCATTTTTTCTATGTAATTTGCTCTTACCCTTTTCTAAAGACACAATTTCTAGTGTTTTTTCTTCATTACTATATTCACTACTTCCAGTACAGTTGGTTTAGACTTTGAGTTCCATATTCTAGTAATTGCTTTTTTGGCATCCAACATAATTAGACTCAGCAAAACCTTACTATGTCTAGGCAATTCTGATTCTGTATCATAGCCCAGAAAAATCATTTCCTTGGGCATACCAATCTGCTCACCCAGTATTTCTGGTAGAGTACTCTCCAAGGAATTTTTAAAGTCTGCCAACTCATTACACTCCCAGACATCATGTTCCCAATTACCTCTTTCTTCTCCATCACATCTCCAACATTTGCTATCTACCTGAGGAAGAATTCTTTGACGTCTTCTTGGGGTATAAAAATACCTATGTAAACACTTCCAAGCAAAGATCCTAAATCTTCTAGACTATGTTGCATATTTGGGAGACATACACTTATCCCCTCATTGTTTCTTTGTGAATTACTTATCCACTCTCTCTCTTTCTAATCCTGTTTAACCTCCTCTGATTGATTCTTATAGTGCAATATTTGGTTTACTATCAAAATAGCAAATGGAGATGCTCCGCAGATGGAAAACTCAAAAAATGCATGTTTGATTCCATTTTGCTGAACATCTCCATGTTCAAAACTTTACATCAATGAATACACTGTGCATTTGCTGATATGAACTCGAAGTACTGTACAGAGATTGTGGCGGTACAGTGCGATTTGGGAAATGCATCCCTTTCCTCACTGTAGTGCGATCTCGGAGTTGGAATATATAGTTAGCAAGGAGTGTGGGAGGCACAGCCCCCCCATGGGGGGGTGGAGGGGGGCTTACCCCCCTGCAAAAATGTGATGTGAGGTGTAGGAGGTTAGTTTACCTGTGCTCCTATATGGACATCATGTGATCTGTTTGACGATAATGTTGAATCTGCTGAATTCATTCAGCATATTCGACATTATCTATTGAATGTTTTTTAATTCACTATTATTTCTTGGTGGTCTGAGCGGGATATATTTTGTCTCACGACATTTTAATAGTAAACCCAATATTTTATATGCTCTACTAATTATTCATTTTTTAACAGAAGCTTCTATTCTAGATTCTACTAAAAACTTTACCAGTGCTGGTCTTTCGCTTATGATCCCCCTATTTCTTTATCTTTGCCTATCCCCTGATTTCAATTCTTGAAAGACAAAAACACCACTCCAGATGTCACAAAACCAAGTTTAATAAAAGGTTTAAGCTCTTTCATACAGTAAAACATGAACTTCATCAGAAACCAAAAAAATCAACCACTTTCTGTTCATTAAATACTTAAAAAGGTGCCAAATCCAATAAAAGATTAAAAATGATACACACATAACAAATTCTATGACACTGTGAAATAAAGGATTTAAAATAGTGCACATATAAAAAAAATATATGACACTGTGAAGCAACATGTTAACACATTAAAACACACTAAAATATAAAAATATATATCTTATAAAAGGTGTATATGTTCAGAGTTCATAAAGATGCTGCTTTGATTGTTAACACAGATTTGATAGAAACATCGTTCAAACCAGGTGAAACACTAGCATTGAGCAGAACTTGCCAATAATATTTCCTCTCCTCAACTAGTAGTGCCCAGTCACCACCCCTAATGGGGATGGGGACTTTTTCAAGGACTGCAACAGTGAATTTCCTAAAATCATTAAATTTAATGGAGTATTTATAAAAGGCACTGATTGTATTAGCTTTACTGATGGCATAAATGTGCTGGTAGATTCTGTTTTTGTAAAGGGCCCATAGTTTTTTTATAGAGTACTCTGCAAGGAATTTTTAAAGTTTGCCAACTCATTACACTCCCAGAAAACATATTCCCAATTACCTCCAAGAAACCAGGAACTGAAAAATTAGATCCTTTTTGTATGTACCTGCATTGTATACACGCACTGCATTGTTTCATACCCAAAGTTTTAGTGGAAATTCCTTCAAAACAGCTATTCCTCTCAAGAATAGCCTTTAAATTAACACTATTCTTACTCATGAACTTATGTTGTTCACCTTACTGTTACAACATGCCAAATGTGCCAAAAACAGAATCCCAATGGGTAATAATAGAACATTTTAAAGAGTAGATATCGCTGTTGTATTCCATCACGAAAGCCTGAGATAAGTTCAAAGTTCCATTGCATTTCTCATTGTCATGAACTACATCCCTTGTTTTAAGCATAAGAGGGGACCATACCTAGTGTTTCTACCCTCAATGACTCATTTAAGTGAATCATCCAAAAGGTTCTGGGGGTACGTTTGGTCTTTAAACATACCACTAAGTTTATTGGCCTCTTCCCTAAAAATATCATTGTCAGATGCTAACCTGCTTAATCTAATATATTGCCCAATTGATCAAGTTTCTCTTTTGCTGCTAGGGGTGTTGGCTGTCAAAATGTATGTAAGCATTTGAGAAAGTGTCCTTCTGATGAATATTCGATTCATACCTACCAAGGTCAAAATTCTTGTATAAGGTGATATCCAAATAATTAATGGAATGGGTGTTTACTTGATATGTAAACTCAAAACAAATGGTAGAGTTGATTGTATAACTAATAAAATCCCTGGTTGGATCAGTCCTTGATAGAGAAGGCAATCTCTAGCCTGCAGTCCAAATAAATGCTTGGCCTCTTTCCATTCTATTACCTTTCCCTTTCTAATTACTTGCTCCCAATACACTGGTTTTCTTGCCAGTTTTCTCCAATAAATTCCAGCCCTTTCTTCCCTATTATATATCCATAATTGCAGTCATCCCTATTGGCAGACTCTCCTTTCTCCATTCCCATGTTGACTTAGTTCTTATAATACTTTCTGCTACTTTATGAATATAATATTCTGTATAATTATTGTTATTCTCTTTAATGATCTGCATCCAAAATCTCAGGCTCTCCTTGTTTCTTAAGTCCCCCCACCCCCATTTCTTGATTATCCCTTTCCACTTTGAATTATAGGTTTCTGCTTATGCTGTGTATAGGACCCTTAACTGTGTAGCTCTGAAATACCCCTTTAAATTGGTTAATCCCAGACTACCTCATTCTATTCAAATAATCAGCTTATCCCACTTGGCTTTTGCCATCTTCCCCTCCCAGATAAAATCCAAATCAGAAATTTTTGATGTAGAACAAGCAAAGGAGGAAATATAAAAGTGTATCCATCAAAAAGTGAGACAACAAAAAGAAGAGGACTGCTTCACATTCTTCTGTCAATAAAGCTCAAAGAGAAACTTTGTCAGTAGTGAAACCTTTTCTAGTTTTCTAAAGGAAAATGCTCAATTGGCAGAAAAAAAGCACAGGAGGTGATTAGGAGAATTGGGAGTACCTTGGACTTGAACCAGAGTCTGGTGTTGGGAAATGGAGATGAATAGAAAGAAGACCAGCAACACTGAAATTAGTGAGATTATAAAGTATCAATTGCATTTGTGAAATATGGCTTTGCAAGAAAACATGGCCAAGAAAGACTGGACTTTTGTTGCCTTTGTTAAACTTGTGGGTGGACTGTAAAGCATATACTCTACTTTATGCCATTAATGTTTAGAAGGACCCTAAAAGAAAAGGGAACTGTAAGTAAAACACGTGTTGCTCTTAATAGCATTTGTATAAACATTTCATGATGTAAACTACATGTTATATGGTAAGGCAGATCTGTGCAGTATGTAGTCATGGGTATCTTGAATGTTGGGTGAGGGTGATTCTTTTCAGGGATTGCTGTATGTGATAATGATTTTAAAATAAACAAGCACCCTTTTAAATTTTAAGGTTTAAGAACTATAAGCGTTAAAATGTTCAAAGAGAAAAAAAGCTGGACAAAAGGAAATTTAAATTAATATGCTGTAATCTTGGGCTGTTGGGGTGGGGGGAGGTGTAGGAGTGCACTGCTTATATTATATGTTGACTTGAGATGTTTTATTTTTTTTTCATAAATGAATGTCTGGATTAATGCCCTTGGCCTAATCCAAAAACAACTGTTTTATTTAAGCAAGTAGGCATGAACAATAAGACAAAATGATTGCCATGAGATGTGCTAAATTTCTTGCATATGCAATGATATTAGCTTGTTTTTTGTTCCTTTATCAAATGTCCAGTGATTTAAGAAGTCTGCAGATGAGAGGAGGTGTACATTCTGTCTTATGTTTCCATGGAAATGAGATGTCTGCAGGTGCAAGCAATTGATCTTGAGAGTTCTGAGCATTGTTTGCTTAGTGAAATGCAAAATATAAAGGTACAAGGGAAGCAGTTCAGTAAAACACAAAGTATGAAATTATTTGAAGTGAATAAGAGATAGTAGCTTCACTAGCAGCCTTAACAAATCAATGCATTTAATAGAACAGTGAGTATATAATGTAGTTTTATTTAAAGATAGCCAGTGCACTTTTTCTCAAAGCTAAAAAGCCATTTTTCACATCTGGGAGGGGAACAGATATGAAAAAAAAACAGCAGTCAGTTATAAAAAAAATGTGTTTGGAATCCTAGAGATAGTACACCAAGACCCAGAGGGTGGACCTTGGGAACATGCTTTGCTAAGCAAAGGAGTTGGACGTTACAAGTAGTTACTGTGGTAGCTTAGGTTAAATGCTTCTAAGTTGCCAGGACTGAATAATCACATCTCCATTTCCTCTGTGTTATAGTTGATATGAGCTAAACCTTATAATTGCATAACTGCATTGATAGTTGTTGTGTCTTTCAGCTTTTCCCAGTTAGGGGTCGCCACAGCGGAACTCCGGTCCGCTAATGATTGGCAGTAGATTTTTACGTGCCGAGTTGCCGGCCCTGATGCACAACCTTCAATGAAGGTACAGCCATTCATGCATGTCTCCACACAGAAGACGCTCTAGGTGAGAATCAAACAGGACAACGTCTTACTGTGAGGCGACAACGCTACGACAGCACCACCATTTGATAATATGGATACATTATACATCTACACATTCAGACTCTTTGGAGTGTTGGATATTATACTTGATTTTGGGATGGGAAGCATCACAATCCCATAGTGTTTTAACATATTTAACTTTTTAAAGTATTTAAGACACACACACTGATTATGATTACATGACTTACTGTTACTGACTAGCAGTTTTGTGATGAAATGTGTTTAAATGTTGGTCATGTATTTTTCATACACATTCAATATATTTAAAACAATAAATAGTATATTGACATGGACAGGGGTTATACGTGTAAAGGAATTCATGAATGAGGATAACACCTAATATTTACCTAATGTTTATTCAAAGGGGAGGTGGGACATATGTCCTATGCATTTTATATTTCATATTTCACATGTTATGTTTTTTAATTTTTATGTACGTACAACATACCAATGTGGGAAAAGATTTATTATGCAATGTTATAACATCTTTCTGTTAAAAGAAGTCTGGGAAATTAGTATAAAGTCTATTTTGGGAAGCTTTTTCTTAGCTCTGAGAAGGTCCTTAGCTGTATAGGATGAAAGCTTGTAACTGAATGATTTTTTTTTTTACAAACTTCTTCATTAAATTATTGTTTTACATATTATTTCAGTCTTGACAGCTTATTTTCCAGTGTTCTCCTTGGTAGAAATCGTGCAGCACCTATTTGGTTATCAGTGTTTTTGGTTCTGTATCTGCGCTGTTTGTGTTTGGTCCCATAAATATGGGTATTACTGAACCAATTTGTGTGTGAGTACATACTTTATGGCTATAGGCTTTCTTTTAACTTCATTACTTTATATCCTAAAAAGACTTAAAAGTGTCTCGAAATGTTCCACAACACTGAGATGTCCTTTTCTGGATTTATCAGGTACAAAATAATAGCATTTGCAAATAAAAACAACTTTTCTTGATAACCATACCAATTATATCCTTGCATTTCTGAATCCCTTATTTTTTTTCCTAGTGTCTCTAAATATAAAGCAAATAATGCAGGGGGGGAGAGGACACCGCTGCCTGGTTTCTCTGTTGAAACACAGCTTATCTGAGAGGTACCCTCCCACTTTAATTTTTGCCACCAATCCTTTATATATCCCTCTAATTTACCGTATTATTGTATCAAGGAATGCAAATGCTTCCAATTCCCTACTCATAAAATCCCAGCTTACTCTGTCAAATACTTTCTCTGCATCAGGACCCACCAACAACGGAGGTATTTTCTATACATTCTGCTTACCTCTGGATTATCATTGTTCTAGTAATGTTGTCAAATGTATGCCTTCCCCCAACAAACCCACACTGATCCATATCTATGAATTTTGTCAAGACCTTTATTATTATTTTAGATAGTATAGAACCAGACACTTTATAATCATGGTTTAAAATTGAAATGGGCCTATATGAAGCTTGGTCTGAAAGATCTTTACAATCTTAAGGTAACACTATTTAGTTTTTTTGTTGAGGGTTTTCATTAAAACAAAATATCTTGAAAGACGTGGCATGGGTTCAAATGGAGATGACAAGAAAAAAACTGTATAAAAGCTCAACCTGCCAAACATTCATCTGTGCATGTAATACAAAAGTTGGAAATACTCATTCAAATAGATGTCATGTATAATAGGTGGGAGCAAAAAACTTCTTATATACTGAAGGCTGTGCTATCCATGTTATTCTGGAATGCAAATAGCCTTACAGGCGTAGGCAAAAAGGTAAAAGTATTGAATTACACTAAGAAATTCAGAATACAAATAACAATGCTGCAGGAGACACACTGAAAAAGAAATGAGCATGTGAATTTGATAAAGAAAGGAATGAGTAGTGGATGCTCAGCAGAATATCAGACACAAAGAAAAAAGGGGGTAAGTATACTAATTACTTGAGGAGGTCTAGTAGTGATAGAAGAGGAAAAAAGGTTATAATGGTAGATTTTTGGTAGTATGGGGCTACTGGTAAGGGAGGAAGATTGTGCTGGCATATATTTATATTCCACAAAAAACTGCTATTAGGAAGCTTAAGAAAATTATTAGCTTTCAGCAGGGAATATTGCTTACGGGGGGACTGGAACTTGATTTGCAACAGCGAGAATGTATCTGGGTGACCAAGAAGGGAAAATATAACATAGGAGGGTAGACTTCTGAAGAAATTTATGAAAATATTTGGTATGGATGTTGTGAATTCAGTAGTAGGAACTTAGAGAGAGTTTACATATTATTCCCCAAGGTACAATAACTGGGCTAGACTAGGTTAAAAATATATATATTTCAAAGGAACATTTGCATTTAATTGAAAGCTTTGACACACATCCAATAAGTATTTCAGATCATGCACAAATAAAAACTAAGATGAAAATGCGAGTAATGAAGTAAAGATAAGATACTAGCAATTTCCCATCTACCTGTTAAAAAGAGAATTTAAGTAATGAGTAGTGGAAAACTTTCAAGAGGTATTATGAAATATAAAAATTTCTTCGGATGTTATAGCTAGTGAGTGGGATAAAATGAAAATGGAGTTTAAAAATAGGGTAGAAATAAGAAAAACTGATATGGTTAAGGAGTAATAGGAATGATTTACAGGGTCTGACAAAGTCTAAAGTGCTGTAGACTAAGGGTATCCTTACAGAACAAAGAAAGGTGCAACTGCAGAGTGTTAAAGAGAAAATAAGGGAGTATCTGGATAATATAGATGAGTTTACAGAGATTGCTGCTAAGCAACTGTTCTTTGATAATAACTCCAAAGCACAAAAACACTTTCCACATGACTTAGGCAACAGAAAGTAGAAAGGATTATCAAAAAATTTAGGGAGCCTATAACAAGAAAAATAACCAGAGATCGTCTAGAGGTATTAGAGATATTTTTTAAATTTTATGAAAATTTGTATAAAGCAGAGAAATCTGGAAATCAGAAAAGAGCAAACTTGAAACATTTATGAAAGACTTCAGCATACCAAAGTTAGAGGTAGATGAGGCTCAACAATCAACAGCTAAGATGGAAAGTGACAAGATAACAATGGTGATGTAAAATCAAGCTGCAGCAAAGTTTCCAGGAAGAGACTATATTCCTGTAGAAGTTTTGATGTTAAGACGGAAGAAAATTCTAACGATCTAGAAGGTTTTGTTTAGCAGTATTTTAAAAGGATGGGAAGCACCAGCATCTTGGAAGAAAGCTATAGTGGCTGTGGCCTAATGATGGTAAATACCCATTAGACCTAACTTCATACAGACCCATTTCAATTTTAAACCATAAGTACAGAGTATTTATGTCAATACTAGCTAAAAGAATGGCAAAGGTGTTGCCACAACTGATTGATATGGATGATTGTGGATTTATGAAGGAGAGACGAGCATTTGACAACAATAGCAGAACAATGATGATCTAGAGGGAAGCAGAATGTTAAAAATATATCTGTTGTTGTTGGGTCTTGATACAGAGAAAGCATTCTACAAAGTAAGTTTGGATTTTATGAGTAGGGCAGTGGAAGCATTTGCATTCCCTGATACAATAGTAAGGTTAATTAAGAAAATATATATGAGGGATCAGAAACAAGAATTAAAGTGAGAGGGGCCCTCTCTGATAAGTTGTGCTTGAAAGGAGGAACCAGACAGGGTGTCATCTTCCCCTTTGTGATTTGCTTTATATTTACAATCACTGGCAAACAAAATAGGGGACTCAGAGATTCAATGATATAATTGGAATTGTAATCAAAAAAAGTTGGCTTTATTTGCAGATGATATTATTTTGTACCTGATAAATTCAGAAAATGACATTACATTGTTATTGTACATTTTGAGACAGTTTTGAGTGTTTCTGGATATAAAATTAATGAAGATAAAACAAAGGCTATAGCTGTAAATTATGTACACACATGCAAATTGGTAAAGCAATACTCATATTTATTGGGACATGATAAGATGAAGTATTTAGAAGTATGAATTAAAAAGTCTTCTGTTATAATAGCTAAGAATATGTGGAAGAGACTACAAAAAGAATACAAAAGCTGAGAAACTGGAAGCTCGTGTTCATGGATGTAGATAGTAAAACGTTTTTAGTTCCTTTCATTTTAGTCAGTTATATATTTGAAGGAATTTACCTGGGAGGGGAAGCTGGCAAGGGTTAAGTGGGATAAGTTGATCCTTCCAGTCAAAGAATGTGGTTTAAGATAACCTGATTTGAAGGGATATTTTAGAGCTACACACACACACACACACACACATATATATATGTATATATATATATACATATATATATATATATATATATATATATATATAAACACAAGCAGAAGGTTATAATTCAAAGTGAAAAAGGATGATAATGAAGCAGGAGGGAAATTCAGGAAATAAGGAGAAAGTGGGATTTTGGATTCAGATCCTTAAGGGGAATAACAGCAGCCATACAGACTGTTATATTCATAAAGTATCAGAAAGTATTCTTAGAACTAAGCCAACACGAGAATGGGGAAAGAAGATTTTTGCCAACAGGGATGACTGCAAGTAGGGGTACTCAGAATAGGCAAGAGGGGGCATAATTTACTGTAGAAAACTGGCAAAGGAACCAAGGTATTGGGAGAAAATAACTATAGAGGGAAAGGTAACAGAATGGGATGAGGCCAAGAAGACATTTGGACTTCAGGCTACAGACTGCCTTCCCTAAAAAGGATTGATATCAGAGTATAATCAAAAAGAAAGCTATAGAGAAACCCTAAGTGAAAGGTTTACTCTGTTAGAGTTTTTAGCTGAATCTAGAAAAGGAGCTGATGTTAAAATGGGATAGTTTGTAGGGCATATAAAATACTGCACAGTAACTACAAGAATTAGTCAGAGGAGGTTAGAAAAGATTGGGAAAAGAGACTGGATAAGCAATATACAAGGGAACAATGGGAGGACATATGTATGCCTCTCAAGTATGCAGCAAAGTATAGAAAGTTTATGAGTTTTGCTTGGAAGTATTTGCATATGTATTTTTATACCCCAAATAGACGCCAAAATAATTTTTCCTCATGTAGATGGCAAATGTTTGAGGTGTGATGGGGAGGACAGTGATAACTGGGAATGTATGTTCTGGTAGTATAAGGAGTTGGCAGACTTAAAAAAATGTGTGAGCAAAAGGGGTGTAACTAAGGGAATAATTCTTTTGAGCTGGGACACAGGATCTGAATTGTAGAAATCACAGGGCCTTCTTAAGTTTAATTTCTGGTGGCTTCCAAAAAATAAATTGCTAGAAAATAGAAATCAAAGTCTAAATTAATTGTATTGGAAGTAATGAATGCTGTAACAGAAATAAAATAACAGTAAATGGGATCTTCTGAAATGGAAAGGAGCAAATTACATTGAAATAAATGGAAATTGTTTCTATTAAATCAGAGTAACCACAGAAAGTAAATATTTCTGATGTGAGACTGAGAAAACAGCTGAGACATATACTGATTAAACTACAGACATATCTACTAAAGGAGGAAAGTATGTCTAGTTTCATGGAGGAAAGGAACAATCTTAAATGTCAGAGACAAGGATTTACTTGGATAATGAATTTTAATTACTAACAGGAATTAACAGAGATGCATTTATTTCTACTCTTTCTTCCATAAAGCTCAGCAGAGATATGACACTTCATTTTAAGTTAATGTATCATGCTTTTCTTTGAGTCTATTATTCAGTTGGATTAAAAACCAACAAAGACCTCCAACAACTGGAGTCAGAAAAATGTGGTGAAGGCGTAAGTACTCAGTCAGCAGTGATAGAAATGTCAATAAGGAACACTTCAATAAAGAGATTTCTGTAAAGCCCTTTCCTGCTTTTCAAAAGAAAATGAAGGATAAAGCAAAGGAGATTAAATGGTTTTCAAAAATATGTGGAAGACTTCATTAAAAAAAAACAATGTACTGGGAATATTGAATGAGGACAGAATTTAGAAAAAAGGATAAACGTCCATATGGCAAAAGATGAGATAGGCTTAAAATGTAAATTGCATTGTGAATGACAGCTTAAAATCTATAAAATCACTAAGTACTGGATAGAAAATAAATATCTGATCAGTATATAAAAGTAATACTATAACTATTATATGTCACAAAATTACTTATAGGTTCATAGGTTCATACTAGGCTATCTGCCCTAGGGCATTTTTAAGCCTAGCCAGAGTGTGTTTGGCTTTCATCACCCATTTTAAATGTTTTACTATGCCCTTTTTCGAGGTTAGTTTACTGTGCCTCTGTTTAGCAGTGACACAGAAGTGATACCCGGGGTAAACCTACGATCTCCCATCCACTCTTCAAGATTTCTTTTGAAGAGAGTCAGTGAGGGACTCTGCCTAACTCGGAATGGGATTCTATTCCAGAGTGAAGGGAGCCTCTGGGTTATGAATCTGTCCCTCCAGCATGTCCTATTTATTTCAGTGCTGAGGTTCAAGTCCCTCGAGCGCGTAGCTCGATGGGATTTGGATTTTCTGAGGTGCAGCATGTCCATTAATTCCGGGTTGGACATGGCTTTATACATCAGGCACAGATTGCCTCTAAACAGGTGGTATGCAACTGAGTAGAGCTGGAGTTTCTTTAACCTGGCAGCATATGGCATCTGTTTGAGCCCTTTGATCCTCTTGGTAAGGTACTTTTGGGGTCTTTCCAGTTGCTGCAGGTGTCAGGTAAGGTACATCCCGAAAGGGGCATTGTATTCAATTATGGGCCTGATGAGGGATGAGTAAAGAGGCACAATGACCTCCCTTGATCTAGATGTGAATCCCTTCATGATTAGGTGGGCTATATAGAAGGTTTTTCTAACCACTTTGGCCATGTGGTTGTCAAATGAGAGATTGCTATCAACTTGGGTCCCCAGGTCCCTAATTACTTCTTCCATACTTAATGGATTACCACCTATGTGGTAATTTGTGGGCACTTTGTTTTTGCCAAAGGGGATGACTATACACTTTTTGGCTTTTAGCTTGAGGCCATGGCTCTGGCACCAGTTATCTGTTTCTATGAGACCCTTTTAGAGGATGCTTGTGTCAGCTGGAGAGTATTATGGCACCCAGTTTGCAGTCATCTGCGAACTTGGTCAGCCACAGTCCTCCCGTGTTGGCCTGTACCTCTGAGAAATATATGCCGAACAAGAGAGGTCCCAGGACTGAGCCTTGTGGGATGCCACTTGTAACTGGTTTGGAGTCTGACATGGCTCCAGCAATTCTGATCATGTGGGTTCTGTCCTTGAGCCAGTTTGCAACCCATCTAGTGACATAGGGGTTTATATTTAAGCTGGATAGCTTATCTATGATGCCCGAGTGGGGTATTGTATCGAAGGCTTTTGCGAGGTCCAGGTAGGCTGTGTGGACCACCTTCCCCTCGTCAATGGCCTTGGTGACTGTTTCAAATAAATCAACCAGGTTTAAGAGGCAGGCTCTGCCATTAACAAAGCCAAACTGGGTAGGATCCAGTGTCTGTAGGTCCCCAGTATCTTTATTTATGAGTTCCATGATGATCCTCTCCATAGCTTTGCAGACCAAGCTAGTCAGGCTTATAGGGCGATAGTTTCCAGGATCCGTTGAGGCACCACCTTTGTGGAGAGGGACCACTGTTGCTGTACACCATTCTTTGGGTACATATCCTGTAGTAAGGCTGAGATTGAACAGTAGCTTTATGTTGGGGTTCACCTCTTCTTGGAGTTCATGTAGGCGCAGCCCGGGACAGCATCTGGTCCCACTGATGCTGTGTTTTTTGCTTTGGAGAGGGCGGCTCTCACCTGAGCATCTGAGATGTCAGGGGGGCAGCACTCTGCTGGGATAGATAATTGCTCTTTTGGGGGGGAGGGGGAGGAGAAGTTTGCGCTGAACCTGTCAGCCAGGATGTTGGCAATGTCTGTGGGTTCATTGTATTTTTTTGTCATTTTACACTAACTCTGAGCATATCTGGGAGTTTCCACCCAGGTTCCTAACATAACTAAAGAAAGCCTTGTGATTATCTTTAGTGTCTTGTGCAATTTTTCTCTTGAAGCTGGCCTTAGATGATTTTATGAGTGCCCGTAGTTTTTTGCTAATACTGATCGAAGATGCCTTCCCTTTTAGGGATTTTGCTCTATCATGCAGTAGCTTCCTCCTTCTATTGTATAGTTTGTTTATGGCTGGGGTCCACCAGACAGGACACCTGCCTTTGGGGGATTGGGACTTAAATTTGAAAGTTTATATTTGACTGAATGGGGACCTATACTACATGTTATATGACAAAAGACTGGTTTGAAATTGCAAACTGTTTTTATGTTGCTTTTGCTTCTAATCAAGGTAATATGACAGTGTGGAAGAGAAGGGGAGAGAAGTAAAAGACTGATGAATAAAAAAGGAAATTAATATTGTTTGATGGAAACCAATACACAATATGTTTTAAAGTTAGTTATGCTAATTTATGTGCTAGCTAGGATTATGAATGCATGCAAAATTAATAAGTATATTGACTGAAAAGGGTCTAGACAGAGACTTTCAAGATGGCTGCACATTGAGTAACAGCTTAAATCTAGCTCTCCCAGTGTGAAAACAGAAACTCAGCAGAGAGGGCCAGTAGACTTTTGTGTTTATGGGTAAATTTCAGTAACTGGCTAGTAAGTGTACTGCCTGGATAACAGAAAAAAAAACAAAATACTAAGCATCTGGAAAAAATCAGCTACAAAAAGTGAGGAAGAAACAATGACTGAGGAAAGTTCTGCAGCTGTTCAGCAAAAAGCAATGCAACCTTCAGACATGACTTCCAGTAACCTACAGGAAGGACTAAGACAACTGCATGCAGACCTGGTTAAAATAAAAAAAACCCTGGTGAAATATATCAACACAAACAACAAACTCTGGAAAAAATAAAAGAAGCTTTGAATAGATATTCAGATGAGGTGATAAAGCTGCAAAAATCAGAGACTGAAATGAAGAAAAAGCTGGCTGAATGTGAGACTGCTCAGGAAGAGATGTTTCAAAAAATAATAGAATTACAGGACAGAGCACATAGGGAAAACCTAAGATTTTCAGCTATACCAGAGAAGCTGGAAGGAACAGACTGCATTCATTTTATGAAAGCACAAATAAGCAAATGAACTGATATTCCACAGCAGGAGTTGAAAGGGCACATTGTGCGTAGGCTCCAAACCTGGCTATGAGAAAGCAACCTAGACCTTTAATAGTAAAGATGCAATCCTACCATCAGAAAGGAGTTGATTCTGACAAAACTGTGGCAGAAGGACAAAATATTAAAAGTGGAAGACAGCAGAGTATTTGTGGAAAATGATTACTCATTGTCCACCAGGTAGAAGAGGAGTAAATTCATTCCAGTATTCACTGAATGTCGAGATGCAGGTGTGAGATTCAGACTGCTGTACCCAGCTGTCTTCAAGGTGTTTTTCCCAGGAGGGACAAAATCATTTTTTGATGAAGTACATGCTAAGGAGTAAATACAAAAATTTGTCCAACAAAAATGTGAGCTGTGAAACAGAATGATATTCTGTTTCTTGTTCTTCTGGTAATAAAGACCACAGAGAGATGGTATCTGTGAAACCTTTTCCACTATTTCAACAGAAAATGTTGAAGAGAAGGAAGGGACCATGAGAGTTGACTAAAAGAATTGAAAGTATGTTGAAAATGAAGCTGAGACAGGATTTGCGAGACGGAGATGAACAGTAATGACACCAGTAACTTAAAGTGTGATTATAATGCAATAATTATATTTGTGAAATATGACAAAACAAGAAACTCTGGAAATATTGGACTTTTTCAGAATTTGTTGGACTTGTTAGGGATTCTAAAGTATATGCCCTACTTCATGTCATTAATGTTATGAAAAATGCTTTGGGGAGGGGAAGAGAGGGAAGAACGTTAACTGTAAGTAAAGAAAAAAATTTTTCTTAATAGTACTATTCCTGTGGTGTATGGTTTTCTTTGCATGCTATAAAGTAAAGTTTTCTCAGTTATTTTTAGGTGTAATTGGGATTGTAAACAGGTACTGCTGTTCTGTTTTTCCTTTCTCTATCCCTTCTCTTTTTCGTCTTGTTCAGTTTTAAGAAATGTAGGCATTGCAATATTTAAAAAGCCTGGTTAAAAGAGTATGAGAAAAAAAATAATGTGCTTTTTCTCATTCTTGCTTGTGGAAATGACCATATTAAGGACCTTAGATTGATTTGGTAACAAGTTTTAAGACAAGGCAAGTAAATGAAAAAGAATTTAGAATATTATGAGACTTTTTTTCGAGCAAATGAATGTATGCTTATTAGCAATTCTGTATCTGACCCTCATGACTCTATGTAAACAATATGATAAAGGAAAATTGACTGTCTGGTTCTAATATCTCCATGGAGACAGTTGGTTACAGTCTGGTGGAGAATGACTGGCTGGAGAAAAAAAGAAAAGAGAAACTGGCTAGGAGATAATGTCTAATATCTCCATGGAGATAATTGGTTACAGTCTGGTGGGGAATGACTGGCTGGAGAAAAAAAAGAAAAGAGAAACTGGCTAGGAGACAATGTTCTCTGAAATAATTCAGGGTTTTTCACAGCTGGGAGAACTATAAAGATAAGATAAAAAGAGTTAACACTTAGTAGAAGCACAGAATACACTATGTGTCTTAGCACGGATAACCTTTCTTTTAGGTTAACTGAAGTCTGTAAGTGTGGTTATCAGTTTGGGACATTTGTTCCCATTAGAAGGGTACATTTTCAGTATTTGAAGACATATACAGTTTTGTGCATTAGCATACAATTAATAGGTTTTAGGGGGTATTGGGAGTTTGCTTGTTTTTTGTTTGAGGGCTTTCAGTAAAACAAAAGGTTTTGTAAGATGTGACATAGGCTGAAATGGATATGACATGAAACAACTATGTAAAAGTTCAACCTTCTAAACAGTGTATGCATGTAATACAATAGTTGGAACTAGGCACTTAACACAATATGTGTTATAAATAAAAGGTGGGAATAATAGCTTTTTAATACAATGATGTTTTCTGTAATGTCTTTAAATGTCAATGGTCTCAAAGATAAATACAAAAAATAATAAATAGTGAACTGTATTAAAAAATATAGAGTACAAATAGCTAAGTTACAGGAGACACACTTGGAAAGAATTAACGTGAATTTGATAAAGAAAGATTTTCAGGATGATTATTCAGTGGAATATTTGGGACACAGGAAAACAGGACTACTTATATTAAGTGCAGGAGGAGCTCCAATAGTGATAGAAGAGGATAAAAAAGATAATAATGGCAGGTTTGAAGTGCTAAGTGGCTACTGGCAAGGGAGGAGGATTACATTGCCATGTATTTATATTCCACCTAAAGCTGCTATAATGGTGCTTAAGAAAATTCTGGGAGAAATAATTAGTTTTCAGTAAGGAATACTACTTACAGGTGAGGACTGGAATTAAGATTTGCAACAGTGGAGATGTGTCAGGGGGCCCAGAAGGGAAAATATAACAAAGGAGCATAGATTTTTGAAGAAATTTATGAAAATATTTGGCATGGAAGATGTAAATGCAGTAGTAGATGTTCAGAGTGAATTTACATATTATTTCCAAGATATAACAACTGAGCTAGCCTAAACAGAATTTATACTTCATAGGAACATGTGCATTTAATTGAAGGTCTTGATATGCACCTAATAACTATGTTTCATATCATGTGCCAATAATAACTAAAATAAAAACACAGGATAATGAAATAAAAATGAGACACTGGTACTTTCCCACCTATCTGTTGAAAAGAGAGGAATTTAAGGAATGGGTAGTAGAAATTATTCAGGAACTATTCGAGAGGGCAGAAATTACTTCTGAAAATGTAGCTAGGGAGCAGGATAAAATTAAGGTGGAGTTTAAAAATAGGATAGAAATAAAAGAAAGGGAGCTAAGGTTAAGAAGTAACAAGAATCAGTTAGAGGGACTTGAAAATCGAACCACTAAACCAGTAAACTAGGAATAGGGGGAACCTCACAGAACAAGAAGAGGATGAACTGCAGAATGGTAAGCAGAAAATGAGAGATTATCTCAGTAATATACATGAGTTTAGAAAGATTGCTGTTAAGCAACTGTTTTTTGATAATAACACTAGAGCATAAAAACTTTTAGCACAACGACTCAGGCAAAAGAAAGTAGAAAGGGCTGTCGCCAAGCTTAGGGAGCTTATAACAAGGAAGGTAACAACAGATCCTGTAGAGGTATTAGAAGTGTTTTGGAAATTCTATGAAAATCTGTGTAAAGCAGAGAACTATGGAAATTAAGAAAAGGTATAAATGGAAATGTTTATGGAAGAATTAAATAAGTCAAGGTTAGAGGTAAATTAGCCTCAATTACTAACAGTTAGAATAGGAAAAGATGAGATAAAAATTGTGATGTATAATCAGTCTATAGGAAAGTCCCAAGAAATTGATGGTATTCCTGTGGAAGTTTGGAAGCTAGGTGGGAAAAAAATCGATAAACATCTGGAAGGTTTTGCTGAATACTATTTTAAGAGGAGGAGAGATAACAACATCATGGAAGAAAGCAGCGGAGGCTGTAAAACCTAAAGAGGGTAAAGACCCAACACATCCAGCTTCATAGAGGTCCATTTCAATACTAAACATGATTATAGAGTGTTCATGTCTATAATGGCTAAAGGAATGGCAAAAGTAATGCCAAAATTGATAGATATGGATCAATGTCATGTTGTGGATGTGAGGCAAACATTTGACAAGATTAACAGAACATTGATGATCTAGAAGGAAGCAAAATGCAAGAAAATATCATTGTTCTTGGTCGGTCTTGATCCAGAGAAAGCATTTGACAGAGTAAGCTGGAAATTTATGAGCAGGACAATGTGAGTATTTGCATTTCCTGAAAAAAATATAAGGTTAATTAGGATGATATATTAGGGATCTGAGATGAAAATTAAACTGGGTGGGGTCTTCTTTGATAATTTCTGCTTGAGTAGAGGAACCAGGCAGGGTTGTCCTGTTTCTTCCTTGTTATTTGCATTATATTTAGAACCACTGGCAAAGAAAATAAGGTACTCAGAAATTCAAGGATATAATTGGTATGTTAGTCAAGAAAATCTGGCTCTATTTGCAGATGATATTATTTCATACCTAAGAAAACCAGAAAGAGACATTACAGTATTGCGGAACATTTTGAGACAGTTTCAAATCTTTTTGGGATACAAAATGAATGAAGCTAAAACAAAGGCAATAGCAGAAAAGTATGTACACACATACAAATTGTTTCAGCGATATCCATATTTATGGGGACATGATAAAATGAAGTATTTTGGAGTATGGATTAAAAAGTATTCTGGTGTGGTTTGCTATATGCATATGGACAGTAAGATACAAGCAGCTGAAGTGTTTTAAAATGTTTTTAGCCCCATTAGTCTTATACACAGGTCAGGCATATTTTTATCAACCAGAGGAGACGCTGTAGATAGCAATTATTAAGAGCTGAAGGACTTTATCTGGGAGAGGAAGATGGCAAGAGTCAAGTGGGATAAGATGATTATTCCAATAGAACAAGGTGGATTGGGATTGCTTGATTTGAATTGGGTATATCAGAGCTACACAGTTAAGGCTTCTATACATAGCACAAGCAGAAAACTATAATTCAAAGTGGAAGGGGATGATGATGCTAAAATGGGGGGAAGCTCAAGAAACAAGGAAAGACTGGGATTTTGGATGCAGCCTTTAATGACAATAACAATAATCATACAGAATATTATATCTATAAAGTAGCAACTAAGCCAACATGGGAAAGGAGAAAGAAGATTCTGCCAATAGGGATAACTGCAATTAGGGATATGGACAACAGGCAAGAGGGGGCTGGAATTTGATGCAGAAAACTAGCAAAGAAACCAAGGTATTAGGAGCAAATAACTAGAGAGGGAAAGATGATAGATTGGGAAGATGCTAACAATTTATTTGGACTGCAGGTTAGAGATTGCCTTCCCTGGTAAGGACTGATATCAGTGTATAGGCAAAGAGAAAGAAATAGGGGGCCCTAAATGAAAGACCAGCACTGGTAGAGTTTTTAGTAGACTTCAGAAAATAAGCTGCCATTAAACAAGGAATAATTAGTAGAGCATACAAAATATTGCATGATAACTATAAGAATTAATCAGAGGAGGTTAGAAAGGATTGGGAAGAGAGACTGTATAAGCAATTCATGTAGAAACAATGAGAGGATATAATGCATCCCAAATATGCAACAAAATCTAGAAGATTTAGGATTGTTGCTTGGAAATGTTTACATAGATAATTTTTATACCCCAAGTAGACTCCAGAGAATTTTTCCTCAGGTAGACAGCAAATGAAGGTGTGATGGGAAAAGAAAGATGTAACCTGAAACACATTTTCTGGGAGTGTGGTGAGCTGGTGGACTTTAAGGACTCCCTGTGGGATGCACTGTTGGAGATGCTGGCTGGGCAGACTGATGAGATGAGGGAGATGATTTTTCTGAGCTATGATACAGAATTGGAATTGCCCAGACATGGTAAGGCCTTGCTGTGTCTAATTATGGTGGCTGGCAAAAAAGCAATTAGTAGAAAATGGAACTCAGAATCTAACTATACTAGAATTAATGAATATAGTAACAGTGATAAAACAACTGGAACTGAGATGTTTAGTAAAGGGGAGTAGTAAACTACACAGGAAAAAAATGGGAATTGTGCGAACAATACATACAGGGGAGGAATGAGGTTTAAACGAAAACAGGACTTAAATGAGCTATGTAATGTTTGATTGAAAATGATTGTGTAGATTATAAGTGATGTATAATGTTTGCAAACTGGGAGTGTGTCAGTATGGTTTGTGATGTAAAATGCTTGCAACTAGGATTATGTTGGTGTGGATTGTTTTCATTTATATAAATGTATGATTGCCTATGTTGTAAGTGATGGTTTAATAAAGATGTTTCTTGTTTAGAAAAAGGGGACAGGAACTGAATAATTTATGTAATGTTGCTTAGGTTATATAATATATAACAATATATGTGAAGTATAATGTTTGTAAATGTGAACTTGTTAATAAACTTTATTGCTTTTTATATAAATGTAAATTTGCCTATGCCACATAATTCAATAAAGGTGTTTGAAAAAAAAAGAAAAGAGGCTAGATAGCAAGATTCACAAAAACAGTGCACTGGAAACACTGATGGAGGGGAAATTTGTTGAATGAAAGTAATTTGTATAACTTAAATGCAAAACATGCGCAGAGGATAGTATTTCAGAATCATTGATATCTGTAACTACCACTGAGAAAATTAACTATTGTATTTCCTTTTTCTGTAATATTTGTCAAGGCAAGCATGTCTCCATTAATCCTGGAAGGTAATTTACCTTCCTTGGGTAAGCTCAACCAGTTTGCATGAGGTGGAATCACTGTGTCTTGATAATAAAGCTTGATTTTTTTTAAAGACAGCTACAGTCACTGAAACATTTAGTAGCTGTCTAGCAAAAGGATAGAGGACAGCTTTAGAAGTAAAATACTACAGGCAAGAAATAAACAGATTAGTGATTTTATAATAGCTGTTTTTATCCAACAGAGTTTGAATGACAGAAACAGTGGAACAAGTTTTACACATCTGTTTGAGAAGATCATCAGATGTTCATCGTGTTACCCTGCTGCAGTCATCACACTTGGGTTATCCTGTCGTCAAGCGGTCCCGCAGTCGGGCGGATTTCCAAAGTCTTGGTCCGACGTCGGTTGCTGTCACCTCATCCCTGACGTCAGTGCGCCAGGGGTATATATATTGCAACCGACGCCATTTTCTCCAGTCTTTCTTGCCGCGCGGTGCCCGAAGCAGAAGCAGTTCGCAAGTGCCGGTCGGCCAACTCCTGAGATTTTCGAATTTGAATTTCAGACCGAAGTCTTCTATAAAGCTAAGTACCCCATTGGGGAAACTTTTCTTGCCTCAGACCGATGTCAGAAAAAGTTAACAATTGTATTTCTTGTGGGAAGCAAATACCTCATAAAGATTTTCATTCTTATTGCATACCTTGCCTAGGCCCTGATCACGACGTCACTTCTTGTCATTTTTGTGCTAGATTTAATAAACGTACTATTAAAAGACGATTTGATTTTGCACAACACTTTTTTGGTAGAAAATTTAATTACACCATGCCGTCGGAGCTACCGACTACCAGCGTGCACAAAAAGTGCAGGGACAAGGACCAACAGCCCAGCCCTAAGCCTGATTCTGAGGCCTCGGTTGATCTGGTCTCCGGTTCTCCAGTTATCAGTGAGGCTCCGACGCAGCCTCTGACTACCGCAGTTCTGGAACCCGAGACCGCTACAGATATTTTGACGGAATGTACTAGGCCGACGCAGCCTTTTACTTCAGGCCCTTCCGACGATTTACCTTCCAAGGACGTCGGTGCTTCTGAAACGCCATCGGTTTCTGAAGGCGTTTTCAGACCGACGACTCTTACAGTCAAAACGTTTTCCAAGTCGAAGACTCCTTCTAAATCGAAAAAGGCTTCACTTCAGTCTCCTGTTCAAGGCCCTATGCCTAAGAAACAGATGCTCAAGATGGCTGAAGATTTGATTTCTCTTATCAGGGGTTCTCAGCCTCCTCCTGACAAAGGGCCTAGACAAGAGGGAGATTCTGCTTCCTCTGAACAACTGTCTATTTCTTCGGATTCCTCTGAGGACCAAGACTATTCTTTCTCTCCTTATGAAGATTCTGATGCTGAGGACTCTATTCCCTCAGCTTCCCCTCCAGAAGATTACTCTTTTGGGGAAACTTTACACACTATGAGGGAACATTTTCACTGGGAAGGTCAGGATTACTCTGAATCCAAGAAAAGGCTCAGAGAGTTTCTTTTACTCCCCCAACACAGACCCCTAGCCATCCCTCCTGTTTTGGACATTCTGGATGATGTCTATTTAGAATCCAGTTTCATCCCTGGCTCTCTACCTCCTGCCCCGGCCAAGCCTGACAGATACTACAGAGTACCTGATTCCCACAAATTCCTTTACAAAAGCCCAGTAGCTGATCCAGAGACTATCTCCCAGGGTCCCAAGGGGGCTAAGGCTTCCATGGCTAAAAATCCAGTACCTTCTGAAAGGGATTCAAGAGCACTAGACAGACGGGGGAAAAAGGTTTACACCTCAGCCACTTTAGCTATGAGAGCTCTAAACTGTCAATTTCATATGCTTAAGTATCAGCAATTTCTGATCTCTCAGTTAAAACAAAAGATAACCACTCTCCCTCAACAATATGAATTGAAAGAAGTACAGGATTTGTTGCACGCCACCGAGCAGGTCGGCAAACATACCTTACAATATGGGTTTGATTCTTTAGAGGCCTCCTGCAGAGCAGCTGTCACTGGATCAGTTATACGTAGGCATGCCTGGTTAAAGGAACAAAGTCTGCCTGATCATGTTAAAGCAAAACTACTAGATGCTCCATTACAGCAGGATGTTCTTTTTGGTGTTAAAGCAGAAGAAGTTTTAAAGAAAATGGAAGATAAGGCAAAATCAATGCAGACAGTCAAAGATTTCCTACAGGTACAACCCCCTCGCTTCAGCAGAAACTGGCCAACACAAAATTGGTCCTTTCCAGCCACTGACAGGCCTCAGAGGGGTAAATACAGGTGCCCAAGGGGCAGAGGACAACCACAAGCTCAGTATAAACCTCGCCAATGGGGCACTCCAACCCAGAAGGGAGGAGAAGACAAGTCTCAATCCACCAGAAGGCAAACTCAATGACTAGCACCTCAGCTGGCCAAACAAAGCTCTTTTGTCAACCCCCCTGGGGGGAAAACTAGCACTATTTGCAGACAATTGGCACATGGTCACAAAGGACAAATGGGTCCTAGACATAATTTTACAAGGATACAGATTCCACTTTCACACCTTACCAATAAAAAGCGGAATGCCAAACCTGCCACAAAATCAAAGGGCAGAGGCTCAAAAACAAATTTCAGCTCTCATGGCCATGAGAGCCATTCAAAGGGTACCAACTCAAGAGCAAGGCCAAGGATTTTACTCAAGACTCTTCCTAGTACCCAGAAAAGAAAATGCTTGGAGACCAATTCTGGACATTTCAATTCTAAACACGTACTTACAAGTTCCCAAATTCAAGATGCTAACACTACAGCAGCTACTTCCCATGTTGGGCAAGGAAGCATGGCTGGTAACGTTGGACCTCAAGGAGGCATACCTGCATGCCCCTATCAGACAAAGTTGCAGAAGATACCTCTGTTTCATTGCAGGTTCAACCCATTATCAATTCTCTGCACTGCCCTTTGGCTTATCTACTGCACCCAGAGTATTCACAAAATGCCTGGCACCAGCAATTGCATACTGCAGACAAAGAGGAATTCAAATATATCCATACCTGGACGACTGCCTCATCCAAGCAGAAAGAAAAGACATTCTCCTACAACATCTGGCTTTTGTGAAGCATCTACTAAATTGTCTGGGGTACACAGTAAACGAAAAGAAGTCAAAACTAGTACCCTCACAAAAAATGACATTCCTGGGTGCCAGCTTGGACACAACGGCCCAGAAGGCTTATCTTACACCAGACAAACAATTGCAACTGACTCAATATTTCAAGTCAATGGCAACAAAGACCCAATTAACTGCAAGAAAAATTCTGCAGGCTTTGGGCTTCATGGCATCTTGCATTCTGATAATACCATTTGCAAAACTGCATATGAGGAAATTACAGTGGTACCTAAAAAGCGTATGGTCTCAACACAGCCACAGCTTGGACACAGTGATATCTCTCATTCCCTGCCTTCAACAGGAATTTCTATGGTGGGCACAGGCATGTCACCTCAACAAGGGTCAGCCTTTCACCTTGCTCCCACCCAGGGAAACTATCACAACAGATGCTTCAGACTATGCCTGGGGGCACACATGGCAGGGCAATGCATTCAAGGCCTATGGACTGCAGAACAAAGAAAACTGCACATAAACCAAAAAGAGATGCTAGCTGCACAGAAAGCTCTGACAGCCTTCAAGGATCTACTACAGCCAGGACAACTTACAATAAAGATGGACAACACCACAGTAATGTGGTACATAAACAAACAAGGGGGCACACATTCCTACCCTCTTTGCAGGCAAGCAATAATCTTATGGAACACAGCTGTGGCCTACCAAGTTCAGTTACAAGCTCAATTCCTGCCAGGACAGAAAAACACATTGGCAGACGACCTAAGCAGAAACATCAAAGATCCCCACGAGTGGAAGCTAGACCCACAAATTTTTACAATGATAACTCAAAGATGGGGCTTACCAAATATAGACCTGTTTGTCAGTCCTCAAAACTACCAGCTGACAAAATTTTGCACAAGGATATTCCACCATCAAGCTTGGAAAGTGGACGCTCTCTCCTTCAGTTGGAAAAACCTGACAGCATATGCCTTTCCTCCATTACCTCTTCTCACAAAGGTACTTTTGAAGGTCAAAAAGGAGAAACCTCGAATGATTCTCATAGCCCCAGACTGGCCACGCCAGCACTGGTACCCGCTACTGAAGAATATGGCTCAAAGCCCACCATGGATATTGTCTCAAATACCTCATTTGCTCATGCAGCAGGACAAGCAGATTCTACACAGCCAGATCAAAACCTTAAACCTGGCTGCATGGCAAATCAATTAAGTATCCAACCTGCACCTCTTTTACAAGCAGTACTGGATGTTATTCTAGAAGCCAGGAGGCCAAGCACCAGGAAGGCTTACTCGGACAAATGGAAAAGGTTTTCTGCTTGGAACCAAGCTAAAGGCCAAGACACAACTCAGCCTCATATGCCTCACATTCTGCAGTATTTAGCTGAGATGTTGCATAAAGGACTTTCCTTCTCCTCAATTAAGATCCATGCATCAGCTATATCAGCTCACTACGACACGAATCCACCTTTATTTTCAAATCCTCTCCTAAGGCAGTTCCCCAGAGGGGCAAAAAACATTAGACCACCTAGAAGAGCTCCTACACCAACATGGGACCTCAACTTTGTTCTGGAAAAACTAATGCTACCTCCCTTTGAACCAGCTTTTTCTGAAGACCTTCAGTTCCTATCTTGGAAGACTGCCCTGCTCCTGGCAATAACTTCTGCTAGGAGAGTCTCAGAATTACAGGCACTTATGGCAATGGAACCTTTCCTAATTTTTCATCAAGACAGAGTTTCTCTACGAACTAATCCTTCCTTCATGCCTAAGGTGGTTTCCAGTGTAGCTTTAAATCAAACCATCCACCTACCCACTTTCTTCCCCAATCCACAGAACAAAGGTGAGACACTCCTGCACTCCTTGGACATTCACAGGCAGCTTTGCTACTACTTGGATAAAACTAAGGCTTTCAAAAAAACTGACCAGCTCTTTGTTTCCTATGCTACAGCTTCTCAAGGGAGGGCCATATCCAAGCAAACCATTTCTACATGGATAGGCCATTACATACGATTCTGCTATACCCATCATGGGAAACCAGTTCCTCCTACCATTAGATCCCACTCTACCAGGGCAACAGCTATCTCTACAGCCTTTCTCAGGGGGGTTCCTACCAAGGAACTTTTAGAAGCTGCATCTTGGAGTTCTGTACACACCTTCACCAAACACTATCACGTACCTCTTTATTCTAAGTCCAGGGCAGGCTTCGCCACTGCAGTTCTGCAGGGCCTCATTGCCTCCACTAACCCTCTATGATGCCTCCACCCTACCTTAGCTTTGGGACTCAACCCAAGTGTGATGACTGCAGCAGGGTAACACGATGAACATAGTACAGTTTTGTACCTACCATAAATGTAGATGTTCGAGTGTTCACCCTGCTGCAGTCCAGGTTACCCTCCCTCCAACCACTCTGATCTACTGGCTAAATCTTTGCTATGCCTTACTGATGTATTTGCTTATAGCTGAAGGGATTTTGTGTCTGTACAGTGTTCACACCTTTTGGTACTAATTTGGATCACCTTTTTGGGGACACCTGACATCTGGGGCAAGAAAAACTGAAGAAAATGGCGTCGGTTGCAATATATATACCCCTGGCGAACTGACGTCAGGGATGAGGCGACAGCAACTGACGTCGGACCAAGACTTTGGAAATCTGGCCGACTGCAGGACCGCCTGACGACAGGATAACCCAAGTGTGATGACTGCAGCAGGGTGAACACTTGAACATCTACATTTATGGTAGGTACAAAACTGTACTTTCTGTGGCTTTGCAAAAATATGAATATAGTTACTTTATTTATCTCTTGGGGAGGGAGAGGTTTGTGTATTTTAAAAAGAAAAGAAAGGTGGTAAGGAAGGTTTCTTTTTGAAACAGAATGACAGCTAAAGAAAGAGGACTTAATTAAACAGAGTATAGGAATAAAGATTGAGAAACAAATGAAGGAAGAGCAGGGAAGTTTTATAGTTGTGAGAAGTTGATGGTAGGGTCTGAGAATTATACTGACTGCACTATATAGTCCACCAAAAGTAATGAAATAAGATATAAAGGACATTATGAGAGACATTATAACCTCTCAGCAAGGATATATGATAGCAGCAGAAGACTGGAACACTACAGGAAATAGGGAAGGTGTCTCTGGTGAGCCCGAATATCTTAGAATACTGGCTGAGGATAGATATTTAGTGAACTTATGTATTTATGTATGTATTTGAGCTTATTGATGTAATGAAGAAAGCTGAAAGAAGTGGAATATACACATTTTCATTGAAATATGGATCTTGGGAAAGATTAGATTGATGTTACATATTGGAACAATACTGTAACATGGTCCAAACCATGAAAACACATCCAGTAATAGTGCCTAACCATATACACGATGTACATTTTTTAACAAGATACAACAAGTAACACAGGAAACTGTAACATATTTTCAGGCAATTACAACTTTATCAGTTAACAGAAGCAGAAAGAGGGGTATTAACATAAAAAAAACAAAGGAAACAGAATTCAAATAAACAACCAAAAAAAGGCAATACAGGGAAACCCCTGGTAGTGATAAAATTCCAATAGAAGCGTGGAAAAATAAGAAACAAGAGATAAATGTTAGACTAGAACTTGTTAACAATATTTTCTGAGTGGGGATGTGGCTTTGACTTGGAAAGAACCAGTAGTGGTAGTTATACAAAAGGAATGGGAAAATCCCCTTGATCCAGGGTCATACAGACCTATTTCAATTCTGAATCGTGATTACAAAGTGTTTATGACAATTTTTGCAAAAAGAATGGCAAAAATGATGCCAAGAATAGTAGACCTAGATCATTGTAAATTTCAAGAAGGTAGGGAAATATTCTCACAATATTAACAGGATGCATCAAACAATAATAATATATATTAATGTTAATAAGTTTGAATGCCAAAAACATGTCTGACAGAGTGAATTTATGAAGGGATCTATTGAGCTATTTGGGTGTCCACTAAAATGGACAACATTAAAATTTACTTTCTACTGAAGGGTTCAGGCTAGGATGAAGTGTAGTGGTGAGCTGTCTAAAGTGGTTAACCTTATAAGAAGACCTAGGCAGGCTTATCCACTATTACCATTACTCTTTGTTTTATATTTAGAGCCACTAGCCAGGGCAATTAGAAAATCAAACAAGCAGCTAAGGAAAGTCCATCATGGAAAATATTGACCACCCACTCAACAGAGTGGTGGATGGACACAGAAGTTCCTTTAGCAGGAGACTGATGAGCATAAAGTGTTCCACTAAACATCACAGGAAATCCTTCCTGCCCACAACCATCAGACTCTATAATGCCTCCTACCATCTCTGCACCACCTCCACTACTGACGGAGACCACATAGTGCAATATTAAACTCTTACCCATATTTATTTTCCTACCCTTTTTATCTCTCTTTTATCTCTATTTTTTCAATACAGTATTAATCATCATTGCAATTGTCCTTTGTTCAATATGCTATACCTTAGTTAAAGTATCATAATGTGCAATAGCCCATATCCTAGTGTGAGTGGTAATTAACACAAAATGTTCCCCCTTTCATGTCACTACTACATGTGGTATCAAACTCATTTAAAACATTGGCTATGGTCAACAGTGTACCTATGTCAGGCATTGCTGTTCTATATGTGGGGTAACATAAGTGAGTATAGTATCTGTCATATCTAATTATGTAACATATTTGTTTGGTCTACATTTGTGTCTATGTTTACCTGTGCAGTTGTAACATAAGCAAATTCCTGTGGGATCAGTAAAGTATTTCTTATTTCTGATCTGATTTCTGGTTTCTGATTCTGATCAAACATAACTGAATATAAACAGAAAAATACCAACAAGAAAAATAGCCCTTTCTGTGGCTGATATAATCTAATCTGTTACCCATCCAGAGCATGATATAAAATTACATTTGATAAATTGAAATATTTTTGATAGTAATGCAGGATATAAAGTAAATGAAGCAAAAACAAAGATGATAGTCATTAGCTCTGCCCCAACACATGACTTGGTAGAGTTTCCCCTTTTTGTGGGGTCACGACTGAATGAGATACTTGGAGATTTGGTTGAAAGAGGATGTTAAACAAGCAGCTAAGGAAATGTGGGAAAAAATACTCAAAACAGTATAATTAAGGTAAGACTATGGAAACTTTTATTAATGAGGGCTGATAATAAGATACAAGTGATTTAAGATGTATTGGTCCCACTTGTACTTTATGTATGCTCATTTGAAGCATGAATGCATACTGTTATATATCAGTCTAATATTTGCTTATACTGTGCTCTTAAACCTTATTTCTCTGAGTGTCTAACTTTCTTATGTAAGTATAAAATTCTTCTGAGTTTCTAATTTCCTCATGTATGTATAACATTAGATTATATAATACATTGCACACTATTCTACTTGACCCTCGTACACTTGTATTTGTTACAATTATGGGTTTTTTTTGTTCTAACTGGAGCTTTTCTCCCCAGGCCTCCGCTGAAAAAGGACGTGTGTCCAGTCTGACTTTCCCTGTAAACAAAAGTAAAATGCGGTGGTGGTGCTGCAGTAGCATTGTCGCCTCATAGCAAGACTTTGTCCCGTTCGATACTCAGCTAGAGCGTCTTCTGTGTGGAGGCATACATGAATGGGGCGTGCCTTCGTTGAAGGTTGTGCATCAGGGCTGGTAACCCGGTCCGTAAAAATCCACTACCAATCATTAGCGGACTGGAGTTCAGCTGTGGCGACCCCTAACTGGGAAAAGCCGAAAGACACAAACAAACAAACAAACAAACAAACAAACACATAAATAAATGTAAGACAGCTAGATCATATATGAAAGAATATGAAAAAGTAAATTAAGGATTTCTTGGGATAATAAAAGAGAAAGTGTGCAATGTGAAAAACTAATACTGACAAAGGAACAGAGTGGTAGGTAGGCCATACAGCTTAGATTAATATGTTTGGTTCAGGGCTCTGAATATATGGTCAGATCTAAGGACATACCAGTCCTAGATGAGGCAAACATAGGATCATAAGTGGGAATTTGGGCAGCTTTAGATAAGAAATGCAAGGGTAATTATGTGCAACTTTATATACGCAAAACAATTAAGCATGTCTTCACTTTAAGTAAGTTAGACCTTGGAAAAATAGAATAATGTCTCTAGATTATGCTATATATAGAAACAAGTGACACTCAAAACAAAGTATAATGAGCATTTGGAAAAGAAAGATGAAAAACAAGATTCCTGGGAGCAGATGGTAAAGGGAGATGAATTTATTAAATAGAATGAAACTAGACAAACTTTTGGGCTATTGAATTCAGATTAGCTTGCATATGTGGGTCTAGTATTAGAGTTGAAAGGCAAAACATGCAGGCTGGATAGTAAATTTGTTAAACCACAAACAAATTTTATAACTGGGGCCAGAATAGAAATGGCAGACTAGAAAGAGCATATAAGGTAATATTAGATTCAAGAAAACAGTTTAGCATAAATCTTAAAATAGCTTAGAGTGAATAATTAAATAGATATATTACAGTTGATCACAGGAGGGACATATGTTTGACCACTAGATATGCAAGTAAGTTGAGAAAATATAGAACTTTTTACTTGGAAATGCTTGCAAAGTATTTCTATACCCTTATGAGACATGAAAAAAGGTTTTCTATAGTCAAGAGGTATATGCTGGACATGAGATGATTCAAAATAAAGTTTTTTGGAATGTATATTTTGGGTATGTATCCAGAATTTTCAATACAGAAGTGAAAATCATTGATGTCTTTAGTACTGATAGCATCTAAAAATAGCAATAACTAGAAAATAGAAAAAAAATAAAGGCAAAGCGTTAATACATGAGGTAAAAAAAGATGATTACAGAAATTAAAAATAAAGAACTGCAAACTATTCAAGATCAGAATCAGAACTTCCAAGTAAAAAATGGACTATATGGGATTCTGTAATGGAAACTCAGCATGAAGAGGGTATTGATATGGAGCAAAAAGCACATAAGACATAGAATTACTTAATAAACTAGACTGTAATACAAGGTATGCAACCACTAGTTTAACGCTTAAGACATGTTTTGTATCTTTATATTGTATTTAGAACTCAACTATCTTCCTTTTTTTTTGCATTAACAATGTTCATATGTCTGTTATGTACTTGGAGCTTTTCTCCCCGGGCCTCCGCTGAAAATGGACATGTATCCAGTCGGACTCTCCCGGTTAACAAATGTAAAATAAAATAAAATAAATAAAAAATAAATAAATAAATTTATTAGTGAAAATAAAGCAGCATTGTCACTAATTAATTCCTGATCTCAGATTATACTGTAAATAGTTAATCTGTGTTTTTAACTGTTGCTTTTTCTTTTAAGGGCAATGTTAAAGTAATATGGAGATAATCACTAGTTTGAATATCTGCTAGAAATATGTGGATTCACATGCTTAAACTGGTAAATTACTGAAACTTGAACATAAGATGATTAGCTGACAGGAGGCTATAAGCATTTAATCACAATATGATTGAATTGACAATCAGTGCTGAAATAACAAGTGCACCACGCAGGAAGATTATTCAGTATATAAAGATGAATAGTATGTAAAGATGAACATGTAGCACATAATAAATATTGCTCTTTAAAAAAAAAAAAGAAAAGAAATTAGTCTCAGAATACACAGTCCTTATAAAGCTTATAAAACATTTGTCTCTTGCTTCTTACAAAAGAGACAGTATCCCATTAAAATGTTCTAGCATGGGCAGGCAGATTCATAAACATAATGTGTAATGCTGTAAATGGATTGTATGCAGCTTGTATTACATGCAACACTAGCATTTAGCACAATTCAGAAAACAGGCTCACCCTGCTACTCCATGAACACAGAGACAGTATCTGCATAGACAGTGGACATGGAGCCAAACTCACCCTGCTACTCCATGCACACAGAGACAGTATCTGCATAGGCAGTGGACATGGAGCCAAACTCACCCTGCTACTCTATGCTCACAGAGACAGTATCTGCATAGGCAGTGGACATGGAACCAAACTCACCCTGCTACTCCATGCTCACAGAGGCAGCATTTGCATAGGCAGTGGACATGGAGCCAAACTCACCCTGCTACTCCATGCACACAGAGACAGTATCTGCATAGGCAGTGGACATGGAGCCAAACTCACACTGCTAGTCCATGCACACAGAGACAGTATCTGCATAGGCAGTGGACATGGAGCCAAACTCACTCTGCCACTCCATGCTCACAGAGACAGTATCTGCATAGGCAGTGGACATGGAGCCAAACTTACCCTGCTACTCCATGCTCACAGAGACAGTATCTGCATAGGCAATGGACATGGAGCCAAACTCACCCTGCTACTCCATGCACACAGAGACAGTATCTGCATAGGCAGTGGACATGGAGCCAAACTCACCCTGCTACTCCATGCACTCTGAGACAGTATCTGCATAGGCAGTGGACATGGAGCCAAACTCACCCTGCTACTCCATGCTCACAGAGACAGTATCTGCATAGGTAGTGGACATGGAGCCAAACTCACCCTGCTACTCCATGCACACAGAGACAGTATCTGCATAGGCAGTGGACATGGAGCCAAACTCACCCTGCTACTCCATGCTCACAGAGACAGTATCTGCATAGGCAGTGGACATGGAGCCAAACTCACCCTGCTACTCCATGCTCACTGAGACAGTTTTTGCATAGGCAGTGGACATGGAGCCAAACTCACCCTGCTACTCCATGCACACAGAGACAGTATCTGCATAGGTAGTGGACATGGAGCCAAACTCACCCTGCTGCTCCATGCTCACAGAGACAGTATCTGCATAGGCAGTGGACATGGAGCCAAACTCACCCTGCTACTCCATGCTCACAGAGACAGTATCTGCATAGGCAGGGGACATGGAGCCAAACTCACCCTGCTACTCCATGCTCACAGAGACAGTATCTGCATAGGCAGTGGACATGGAGCCAAACTCACCCTGCTACTCCATGTACACAAAGACAGTACCTGCATAGGCAGTGGACATGGAGCCAAACTGACCCTGCTACTCCATGCACTCTGAGACAGTATCTGCATAGGCGGTGGACATGGAGCCAAACTCACCCTGCTACTCCATGCTCACAGAGACAGTATCTGCATAGGCAGTGGACATGGAGCCAAACTCACTCTGCTACTCCATGCTCACAGAGACAGTATCTGCATAGGCAGTGGACATGGAGCCAAACTCAGCCTGCTACTCCATGCTCACAGAAACAGTACTGGCATAGGCAGTGGACATGGAGCCAAACTCACCCTGCTACTCCATGCTCACAGAGACAGTATTTACATAGGCAGTGGACATGGAGCTAAACTCACCCTGCTACTCCATGCACACAGAGACAGTATCTGCATAGGCAGTGGACATGGAGCCAAACTCATCCTGCTACTCCATGCACACAGAGACAGTATCTGCATAGGCAGTGGACATGGAGCCAAACTCACCCTGCCACTCCATGCTCACAGAGACAGTATCTGCATAGGCAGTGGACATGGAGCCAAACTCACCCTGCTACTCCATGCTCACAGAGACAGTATCTGCATAGGCAGTGGACATGGAGCCAAGCTCACCCTGCTACTCCATGCTCACAGAGACAGTATCTGCATAGGCAGTGGACATGGAGCCAAACTCACCCTGCTACTCCAGGCACTCTGAGACAGTATCTGCATAGGTTCATAGGTTCATAGGTTCATAGGTTCATACTAGGCTATCTGCCCGAGGGCATTTATAAGCCTAGCCCATAGTTTTGTGGCTTACGCCACCCCTTTAGTTTGGAGAAACTATGCCCATTATTTTGCTGTGCCTCTGTCGAGCAGTGACACTGAGGTAACCCCTGGGGTGTATCTGCGATCTCCCATCCATTGGTCAAGATTCCTCTTGAACAAGGCCAGCGAGGTGCTCTGCCTCACATAAACCGGGATTTTGTTCCACAGCATAGGGAGTCTTTGGGTGATGAATCTATCCTCCAGCACGTCCTATTAATAACCGTGTCGTGGTTTAAGTCTCCGCCCTTGTGGCTCTGAGGATCTAGATTTTTGAGATGCAGCATGTTCATCAAATCTGGGTTTGACATGGCCTTGTATGTCAGGCATAGGTCACCTCTGAGCAAGCGGTAAGCAACTGAATATAACTGGAGTTCTTTCAGTCGGGCAGCATAAGACAGATTTTTGAGACCCTTTATCCTTTTGGTGAGGAACTTTTGTGGCCTCTCCAGCTGCTGCAAGTGTCGGGTCAGATACATTCTGAATGGGGCATTGTACTCGATCATTGGTCTGATGAGTGATGAGTATAGGGAGACTATGACTTCCTTGATCTAGATGTGAATCCCTTCATGATAAGGTGGGCAATGTAGAAGGTCTTCCTAACTACTTTAGCAATATGAGTGTCGAATGAAAGGCTACTGTCAACCTGGGTTCCAAGGTCCCTAATAACTTCTTCTGTGTTCAGGGGATTGCCACCTATATGGTAGCTAGGGGTAACCTTATTTTTCCCGAAGGGTATGACTATGCATTTCTTGGCATTTAACTTTAGGCCATGGCTCTGGCACCAGTTATCCATTTCTGTGAGACCCTTCTGAAGGATATCTGTGTCAGATGTGTTTTCAACTACGGCGCCCAGTTTGCAGTCATCTGCAAACTTTGTCAGCCATAACCCTCCAGTGTTTGCTTGTACTTCAGAAAAGTAGATGCCAAACAAGAGTGGGCCCAGGACTGAGCCCTGTGGGACACCACTTGTGACAGGCTTTGAGTCTGACATGGCGCCAGCAACTCTGACCCTGTGGGTTCTGTCACTCAGCCAGTTTGCAACCCATCTTGTAATGTATGGGTTTACATTTAAGTTGATGAGTTTTTCAATGATACCCGAATGATAGGCAGTGGACATGGAGCCAAACTCACCCTGCTACACCATGCTCACAGAGACAGTATCTGCATAGGCAGTGGACATGGAGCCAAACTCACCTTACTACTCCATGCTCACACAGACAGTATCTGCATAGGCAGTGGACATGGAGCCAAACTCACCCTGCTACTCCATGCTCACAGAGACAGTATCTGCATAGGCAGTGGACATGGAGCCAAACTCACTCTGCTACTCCATGCACACAGAGATAGTACCTGCATAGGCAGTGGACATGGAGCCAAACTGACCCTGCTACTCCATGCACTCTGAGACAGTATCTGCATAGGCGGTGGACATGGAGCCAAACTCAAACTACTACTCCATGCTCACATAGACAGTATCTGCATAGGCAGTGGACATGGAGCCAAACTCACCCTGCTACTCCATGCTCACAGAAACAGTATCTGCATATGCAGTGGACATGGAGCCAAACTCACCCTGCTACTCCATGCTCACAGAGACAGTATTTGCATAGGCAGTGGACATGGAGCCAAACTCACCCTGCTACTCCATGCACACAGAGACAGTATCTGCATAGGCAGTGGACATGGAGCCAAACTCACCCTGCTACTCCATGCACACAGAGACAGTATCTGCATAGGCAGTGGACATGGAGCCAAACTCACCCTGCCACTCCATGCTCACAGAGACAGTATCTGCATAGGCAGTGGACATGGAGCCAAACTCACCCTGCTACTCCATGCTCACAGAGACAGTATCTGCATAGGCAGTGGACATGGAGCCAAACTCACCCTGCTACTCCATGCACACAGAGACAGTATCTGCATAGGCAGTGGACATGGAGCCAAACTCAC